>NC_084746.1:45774500-46052000 GCF_033978785.1 Entelurus aequoreus | reverse complement strand
GAAAAACTATATAAGAAATAATATATCCATCTATCCATGTTAATAAATGTGTTATACTTGTATAGCGCTTTTCTACCTTCAAGGTACTCAAAGCGCTTTGACACTATTTCCACATTCACCCATTCACACACACATTCACACACTGATGGCGGGAGCTGCCATGCAAGGCCCTAACCGCGACCCATCAGGAGCAAGGGTGAAGTGTCTTGCTCAAGGACACAACGGACGTGACAAGGTTGGTAGAAGGTGGGAATTCAACCAGGAACCCTCAGGTTGCTGGCACAGCCACTCTCCCAATGGCGCCACGCCGTCCCCTAATACTATTTACTAATAACAGATTTGATTTTGAAATACATGCATGTACATCATGTTTAGCCTCTTTAGAGAAAATATTTGCATCATCTTTGCAAATTATATGATGACATCATATTGACCACGCCCACCACCGCCACAACTTTTTTGGCAAAGCGGGGGACACCCTTCAATACAATACATATCATATACGACAAACATACTCATCATAATTCACTCCAGACCACTAGCCTTCAAGTGTTTTTTTTTTAAGAATAAAGTGCAGTTGTGGATTAGTTTGGGTCCTCTCTATGTAAACAAACATTGCTTAGCAGACTATCAACATAGTAGTAGATAAGTTATACTTAGTACAATACTTACTTATTGAGTAAGTATGAATATCAGAAGAATATGTAAAAAAACATAGGGAAAAATATTGGTAAATCGGTAGATTACATGCTTATACATAAAAATAGATTGTAGAGGTTGCCCTCTAGTGGGTTCTTCGGACCACCACACACTACCAGGAGAGCCCGGAATTCAGGGTATAACACAGTTTTATTTTCATCAATTCTGCAAGCCTTTTGCTTTTCAGCAAAATGTATTTTTTTGAGTTTGTGTCTCTCTCTCTCTCTCTCTCTGGCTCCCACTCCAACTCCAACTACGTGTCTCATTCCGGCTGCTGCTAATAAAGGCGACAGGTGATTAGATAACAAGGCCCACCTGGGCCATCTACGCAACTGTCGCCCGTTCCGCGGCAGGCCCGCAGGCCACACCCCCCTCCACATATATGTATAGTCTATGTCCACACAAAATGTTGTCTTTTATTTGAAAAAAAAAAAGTAAAAAGGAGCAGGTGAAGACGAAATGAATCAATCTCAAGAATTTCTTTTGAATTAATAAGATTTTGTACTATAACACATGATCCTTGGAAATATTAAACTATAATACAATGGCATTGGCAACCTACAAGAACAATTAATAAAATAATTAACTTTACTCAAAATACCTATAGATTTCATCATCTTGTGTGTTTGCGAGAACATTTTTACAAAAATAACTCCTAAAGTTTTAAAGCCTTTAATGAATAATTTCAGACCTTCTTTATTACAGCTTTTGTTTTTCCTAATAAAGATCATAGATTTTTTTTTGTAATATTAAGTGACAATTAATTCATTTTAAGCTATGTCAGCACATTCGTCCCAACTCTCATCTGTAACGCGTGAAAATGAGAATATAATTAACGTAACAAGTCCATTTGAAAGACAAAGTGTGAACGCCGTAGATGCGGTCAATCAAGCGTCAAATCCAAACGTCCCCGCTCTCCACAAGATTTAACTTTGACTTGCCAGTGTTAGGGACGCAAGGCCACAAATGGGAAAAAAAGGTAATTAATAGTTGAGGCTTTTGCTCTTCCCCACAGCTCAGAAGCTGCCTGATAAGAAAGCCTGTGTGTCAGGAATGCTGCTGGAAAATCAATGTTGAATTGAATTGTAGCTTAGCTGTGATAACTGATATGAACGTTGACTGATATTCCCTCATCATCATTGTCCTCATCGGATATTTCCAGTGTCTTTATCACATATTAGTACTTTTCCCCACAGATTGTTATGTTTTTCATTGGAGATTAGAGCATTTATCTTCCATTAAAGAAGCAGCTAAAGTCAAGGTTCTCTCAACCTGAGGCGCTGAAACTGCTAACTTCTAAACTCCTGCACAACTTCTCTACTCTCAACTGAGCACTTTACGACGGGATACCAATTAAATCGTAAACCGTCACTTTTAATATAATTAGCAAATACTAATGAACTGTTGGGCTTGTAAGTGTTGTTTATTTTTAATAGCTGTCAAACTGAAAAGCAACAAAAAAACCTCCTGATTTTTACTTTTAGAAAAATACGCTGATCACGACAGGCTGGCATCATGATGCTGACCACATGACACAATTAGATTAGACCTATGAGTTTAGGTCTAATCTCACCTTTTTCTTTTTAGAAAGTGCACTTCTTCCCGAGTTTAATGAGACATGCCAAACAGCATATCATGCATTGTCTTGACTAAAGAAGCTTATTTTCTGCTAAATCAAAGTATAACAACCCACTTTTCGTCCAGTTTTTCTTCTTTTTTCCCAAGTTCAGTAAGAGATAACAAACAACTGTCTTGACTAGAGATGTCCGATAATGGCTTTTTTGCCGATATCCGATATTCCGATATTGTCCAACTCTTAATTACCGATTCCGATATCAACCGATACCGATATATACAGTCGTGGAAATACCACATTATCAAGTTATGGAAAAAAATGCCAACATGGCACTGCCATATTTATTATTGAAGTCACAAAGTGCATTATTTTTTTTTAACATGCCTCAAAACAGCTGTTTGGAATTTGGGACATGAGGAGGTTGAGGTGGGGGGGGGTATATTGTAGCTTACCGGAAGAGTTAGTGCTGCAAGGGGTTCTGGGTATTTGTTCTGTTGTGTTTATGTTGTGTTACGGTGCGGATGTTCTCCCGAAATGTGTTTGTCATTCTTGTTTGGTGTGGGTTCACAGTGTGGCGCATATTTGTAACAGTGTTAAAGTTGTTTATACGGCCACCCTCAGTGTGACCTGTATGGCTGTTGACCAAGTTTGCGTTGCATTCACTTGTGTGTGTGAAAAGCCGTAGGTATTATGTGATTGGGCCGGCACGCAAAGGCAGTGTCTTTAAGGTTTATTGGCGCTCTGTACTTCTCCCTACGTCCGTGTACACAGCGGCGTTTTGAAAAGTCATACATTTTACTTTTTGAAACCGATACCGATAATTTCCGATATTACATTTTGAAGCATTTTTATCGGCCGATATCGGCAGTCCGATATTATCGAACATCTCTAGTCTTGACTAAAGCAGTTTAGTTACTTCTCTGATAGCAATATTAAAGGCCTACTGAAATGAATTTTTTTTATTTAAACGGGGATAGCAGATCCATTCTATGTGTCATACTTGATCATTTCGCGATATTGCCATATTTTTGCTGAAAGGATTTAGTATAGAACAACGACGATAAAGATCGCAACTTTTGGTATCTGATTAAAAAAAAGCCTTGCCCCTACCGGAAGTAGCGTGACGTAGTCAATTGAAAGGCTCCTCACATTTTCCTATTGTTTTCAACGCAGCTAGAGCGATTTGGACCGAGAAAGCGACGATTACCCCATTAATTTGAGCGAGGATGAAAGATTCGTGGATGAGGAACGTTCGAGTGAAGTACTAGAATGCAGTGCAAGACATATCTTTTTTCACTCTGACCGTAACTTAGGTACAAGCTGGCTCATTGGATTCCACACACTCTCCTTTTTCTATTGTGTATCACGGATTTGTATTTTAAACCACCTCGGATACTATATCCTCTTGAAAATGAGAGTCGAGAACGCGAAATGGACATTCACAGTGACTTTTATCTCCACGACAATACATCGACGAAATACTTTAGCTAAGGAGCTAACGTGATACCATCGTGCTTAACTGCTTATAGAAACAAAATAAATAAATCCCTGACTGGAAGGATAGACAGAAGATCAACAATACTATTAAACCAGGGACATGTAAATACACGGTTAATGCTTTCCAGCCTGGCAAAGGTTAACAATGCTGTTGCTAACGACGCCGTTGAAGCTAACTTAGCAACCGGACATCACAGAGCTATGCTAAAAACATTAGCTATCCACCTACGCCAGCCAGCCCTCATCTGCTCATCAACACCCGTGCTCACCTGCGTTCCAGCGATCGACGGTGCGACGAAGGACTTCACCCGATCACAGATGCGGTCGGCGAGACATTGGAAGTTAATGTGAGTTCGGCGGCTAGCGCGTCTGCTATCCATCTCTGTCTTCCTGGTTGTGTTGCGGTAGTCCGCCGCTAATACACCGATCCCACCTACAACTTTCTTCTTTGCAGTCTCCATTGTTCATTAAACAAATTGCAAATGTCAGATGTCCAGAATACTGTGGAATTTTGAAATGAAAACAGACATTTTTTGTGTTGTATTCAATGGGGTACCAATACTCCCGCATCAACTGATTCCATCACACGCATACGTCATCATATCTAGACGTTTTCAACCGGAAGTGTGGCTGGAAATTTAAAATTGCAAATTATAAGTTAACCCGGCCGTATTGGCATGTGTTGCAATGTTAAGATTTCATCATTGATGTATAAACTATCAGACTGCGTGGTCGGTAGTAGTGGCTTTCAGTAGGCCTTTAAAGTATGATAGTTAACACATCAACCAGTTATTTATTTCTCCCGGGCTTAGCGAGACACCAAAAGCAGAGCATACACTGTCTTGACTGTAGAAGCTAGTTTCTTCAGCAAAATCAAAGTATGATAATAAACACGTTGACAGGTTCATTTTTTTATTCGCATACATTTGTCTAAATATGGCCAAGGACACGCATTGTTGTGGGTTTCCTGCATCTTCGTCACTAAATCTACTCTGCGGGAGAGATTCCCTCTGCCATTTTGAAGTATGTATCTTTTTTTTCTGATTGGTCAGCTTGAAGCGTCCCTCTGGCTCCGACTCCTTCGTCGTCATGTGACATGAGTGCGTGACTGTTATGATTTTTCTTCCTGGTTTTGATGACCCGCTTTATCTTGCCTCTGTTTGGCCAGTCCGTAATGTTTCGCCCTAACCTCAGCCAATTGTGGCTCATCATACGAACACCAACCAATCATCATGGATTTTCTCCGTATGTATGATGTTTTCATTCATCCAGGTCATTGTATTTTCTCCATAATTTTTTTTTGGCCTGGATTCGCAGTCCATTTTCTCTCTTTGTAGCTTGTAGCTTTGATGTAAGCTACCTCGCTACATGCGTCTAAAAGTAACTAAGCTACAGGAAAAGCTACTTGTTAAGAAAGTAGCTAAGCTACTGGAAAATGTAGTTAAGCTACGTAGCTTAGCTTGTTACTGCCCATCACTGGTCTTGACTAAACCATTCGCCTTTTTTTCTCATTGATTGCAATATTTTTTTCTACTAAAATAGTCACTTGCCAGCCATAGCGTTAGCTCCAAGGGGTCATTTTCATAAAAGGAAAATTTTTTTGTCAGTTCAAGGTATTAATGATGTGGGCTTCATGCCAGGTGAGATGATGATGAAATGATCACCTTAAATTATACCCACATTAGGCCAGCAGTCAATGTCGTTGGGAATGTCTCCATGACGCTCGCTATCATTGTGCTTCCACGGCTAACGTCTGTCATTTACGCTGCGGCACGCCGTCCATCCTTTCCGCCTACACGTGAAATTCGGCCAAGCTTGCTATCAGTCATTATTTGGCCATCTCCCGATTTTCTGCTCTGCGGGGGTCTTCATGTTCTCGCTTGCCCTGCCTTGTTTTTCTTCAAGTCGCACTCAATTTGTTGCCTTTCCAGCGCCGCTAAATGATTCATAGCAGCCACATTTATTTTTCCATCCTCTTGTTCCCTTTCTCCGCTCGTGTGACCTGCCATTGTTTACACACGTGAAGTCTGAACAAAGCTTCGCTCTCATTAAATGCTGAGTTTGTTTGAATTATTATTATTAATTACCTCCACGTGCAATTTCCCGTGACCTGTTTTTGATGCATCATATCGCCCTTTTTGTTGTGGGTAGGATGTTTGTTTGTTTTTTAATGTGGTGGAAAAACCCCATGTGAATGACGAAATGACTAGAATCGTAGACGACCACAATGTATCCACCAGACTTCTGTTGAATTTCCATTCCCTCTTGCTGTCCGACAAGAGTGTGAACAAAAAAGTGAGTGCCTACTTTGTAAATATGACCAAAAAAAACTAGAGATGTCCGATATTGGCTTTTTTGCCGATACGCGATATTCCGATATTGTCCAACTCTTAATTACCGATTCCGATATCAACCGATACCGATATATACAGTCGTGGAATTAACACATTATTATGCCTAATTTTGTTGTGGTGCCCCGCTGGATGCATTAAACAATGTAACAAGGTTTTCCAAAATAAATCAACTCAAGTTATGGAAAAAAATGCCAACATGGCACTGCCATATTTATTATTGAAGTCACAAAGTGCATTATTATTTATTTTGACATGCCTCAAAACAGCAGCTTGGAATTTGGGACATGCTCTCCCTGAGAGAGCATGCGGAGGTTGAGGTGGGCGGGGTTGAGGGTGGGGGGTGCATATTGTTGCGTCCCGGAAGAGTTAGTGCTGCAAGGGGTTCTGGGTATTAGTTCTGTTGTGTTACGGTGTGGATGTTCTCCCGAAATGTGTTTGTCATTCTTATTTGGTTGGGTTCACAGTGTGGCGCATATTTGTAACAGTGTTAAAGTTGTTTACACGGTCACCCTCAGTGTGACCTGTATAGTTGTTGACCAAGTATGCTTTGCATTCACGTGTGTGGGTGAAAAGCCGTAGATATTATGTGACTGGGCCGGCACGCAAAGGAAGTGCCTTTAAGGTTTATTGGCGCTCTGTACTTCTCCCTACGTCCGTGTACACAGCGGCGTTTTAAAAAGTAATAAATTTTACTTTTTGAAACCGATACCGATAATTTTGAAACCGATACCGATAATTTCCGATATCACATTTTAAAGCATTTATCATCCCTAAAAAAAAAAAAATTATATTTGTCCACATACTTTCTGCTGGAAGAGACCATTTTAGCCTGATATACTGAAACACAGCAAAACAACAGAAATGCTTCTTCCTGTTCTTCTGCAATATGTATCATTTTTAAGATATATCTAAATCACAAATAATGAAGTTTTCTGACTAGAAACAATACAAATATCAACAACAGAAATTCTGTGAACCTCATGGGGTCCGTAGAGGTACTGCGAGGAAGTGCTGAAAAAAAACATTCATAAATAATTATTCTCGATCATTATATACATGTTAGCATTTATATGGCTAGTGAGTAGCGCTCTAGTTGCCAGCTAGCGACGAGCCTTCTCTTTTCCAGCCTGCGATGAGCCCTCTAGTTGGCAGCTAATAGCAGCTAGACTGTATCATCTGAATACCTTAGTCCAGTGTTTTTCAACCACAGTCTGGTGTGCGTGGGAGATTATCTAATTTCACCTATTTGGGTTACAAATATTTTTTGCAAACCAGTAATTATAGTCTGCAAATGATGTGTTGTTGTTGAGTGTCGGAGCTGTCTAGAGCTCGGCAGAGTAACCGTGTAATACTCTTCCATATCAGTAGGTGGCAGCCGGTAGCTAATGGCTTTGCAGATGTCGGAAACAGCGGGCAGCAGCGTGCAGGTAAAAAGTTATCTAATGCTTAAATAAAAAATAAACAGAAGGCGAGTTGTTCTGTTACAACTAAAAGTTGTAAACTCTTGTTGTTGAAGTGTGTTGTGCTTATTGCTTGTTATTTAATTAACATTATTACATGTGTATTTGTCGCCATCATGTGGTTAGGGCAGTGACTACATCTTTGAGAAGTGTGTACTTTAAATCAAACTTTATTAACCGGAAGTTGCATAAGCCAAGCAGAGAAATCTATGGTACCAGCAGGTACTTTATGGTGGTTATTTTCGAAGAAATACTGCATATATCTTTTGTTTAAGGCTGCATCGCCGGTATGTATCATAAGTTGAACTTTGAAACTTGGTTTTTGTCTAAAATATTTCTAGCTAAATTTACGATTTGTGATGTATAATGAGATCTTTGTCATGCTCATTATCGATAATTTGCGATGTCATCTAAGATGGCGTCGTAGTACAAATTCACTTTTGTTTACCTTCTCATGCCTTGTAAGGTAGCATTACAGCATATATATGAATACATTCGCATAACATATGTATATATTGACTGTATTGTTCGTCTTTTTAGTTTCACCCTTTTGAATGTCAATAAACCTGCTGACAACGCTCATCTGTCTCCAGAGTCGTGACGTAAGAAAGGTGTTAAACAGCCCTTGCATCAGACATGCACCCCTAACGGCACACGAGTTCCCCTAAGAAAAGGCATTGAAGCTTAGGGAAGGCTATGCAGAACGAAACTAAAACTGAACTGGCTACTAAGTAAACAAAAACAGAATGCTGGACGACAACAAAGACTTACTGTGGAGCGAAGACTGCGTCCACAATGTACATCCGAACATGACATGACAATCAACAATGTCCTCACAAAGAAGGATGAATACACCTGAAATATTCTTGATTGCTAAAACAAAGTAGATGTTGGATATATCACTCAAAGGAAGACATGAAACTGCTACAGGAAAATACCATAAAAAGAGAAAACGCCACCAAAATAGGAACGCAAGACAAGAACTGAAACACTACACACAGGAAAACAGCAAAAAAGTCCAAATAAGTCACGGCGTGATGTGACAGGTGGTGACAGTACACCTACTTTGACACAAGAGCTATAGAGATGCATGCTTGGTTATGCTTTAAAGTCATATCCAACAATTGCGACGACGACTTTTTACTGTCAATCGAGTTTTGTTTTTTAATGATATCTGCTGGTGGTGTGCCTCCGGATTTTTTCAATGTTAAAAATGAGCCTTGGCTCAAAAAAGGTTGAAAAACACTGCTTTAGTCTACCAGTTTTGTTGTGTCTGCCTCATGCTGGCAGGCACGTTTGCTGATCTGTTCTGTTTTTCTTTTTTCTGCTGTTTCGGTTGCCATGGTTCCCAGGGAAAGGTGTGAGTGATTGAGCACAGCTGTTTAACCAGGCCTCTTTCGACTCGCCAAACTCACCTGTTGTCGCGGGATCGTTCTTCTGTGTCGAGTCCACGCCAACGCAACTCCAGCTCCTAGCTCCTGTTGCGTCCATCCCGGTGGGTATTCTCTTGCTTGGTTGTTTTGGAGATTAGTTTTGTATTTTTTGTGCTCAATCATTCCGTCTTCGCCTGAAGACCTCCTTTAGTTTTTTGTTTCTTAGTCTACAATGCACTTTTTTGCCAGAGGCTACCTCCCACCAGTGGCATTGTTTTTTTGTTTCCCTCACTTTTTGCTAGCTTGTTTATTCACTTTGGAACTATTGTCTTGGATGTTTCTCTTTTTGTTTGTCACCAACTTGTGAGATTCAAGACTCTTTTTGCTTGTTTAACTATGTGGTGTTTTCTGGGATACCCAAGAGTCGATCGTGACAAGCGTATTTAAATAAAAAATTTGTAAACAGAATATATAAGTAGGGTGTCCCTTCTCCATCTCTTCATCAGTTTTGGCCTGGAAAATGTTAAAGACCCCTATAGAACTATTTTACAATGTAAAAAAAAGAATTAAATCAGATTGATTACACTAATTTTAGATTAATGACAATCACAGTAGGGCAGCACAGTGGGTTAGTGCATGTGCCTCACAATACGAAGGTCCTGAGATCAATCCTGGGCTCGGGATCTTTCTGTGTGGAGTCTGTGGGAGTCTTCCTCCCACCTCCAAAGACATGCACCTGGGGATAGGTTGATTGGCAACACTATGAATGTTGTCTGTCTATCTGTGTTGGCCCTGTGATGAGGTGGTGACTTGTCCAGGGTGTACCCCGCTTACTGCCCGAATGCAGCTGAGATAGGCTCCAGCACCCACTGTGACCCCAAAAGGGACAAGAGGTAGAAGATGGATGGATGGATGAACAATCACAGTAATACAAAATTGTTGCTTAACTAATGTCTGGTCAAATGTTGACAACATATTTCACCAGCGTTGTCGTCCACTGCTGGTTTTTGCTAGCAGCTGCCGCAAAAACATGTTTTACTTTTAGATGGTACTTGAACTTGTTGCGCTCCGATTAAGAGATGTCATCGTTGCAATATATGCAAATTACCTACGTTTTATCTAAAATCTCGCTGGGGTGTTTTCTGAAGCGAAATTTGCCACTGACGTATGTCTTGACCTGATCACGATCGTGTAACATCGGCGGTTAAGGTAGAGGAGTATGATTTTGCAGTCAAAAAAAATTATGTGATTAATCTGCGTTTATTAATGCAATATTTTTTGTGATTACCGTATTTTTTTGACTATAAGGCACACTTAAAATGCAAACATTTCTGTTTTATTCACTTTAATGGAAGACTGTATTGCTTTTAAAAGTGTATTTAATTAAAGGAGCTGCAACATTTACACAGACGCCTAGAGGGCGGCAACTTTCCAAAGTATTTTACACAGTATATCCCGCCCTCTTACTTGTCGTACGTATTCACCAATAATAGCAATTTGGATAGCTAGCGTTAGCTGTCATTGAATGTATATCCTATCATAACAACAACATGACTGCAAATTATTCGTTGCTTCTCTTGGAATTTTTTTGTATGTGTGCACGCACGCGCTTGCTGCATGTACGTGCTCACGAGACCGCGTGAGTGACAGCCGTAAACACACATTTTTATTACATAAACTTTGTCATTGTGAAAAATATAGATGTATTGACAAACAAATGTATTCTGTTAAACTAATAGGCTAGCTGGTGGTGTTCTTGGTATATTTTTTGCTTTGAGAAATGTTTCTGTGAGGAAGTTGCAAACAGCACCTTTAAAGGCCTACTGAAAGCCACTACTAGCGACCACGCAGTCTGATAGTTTATATATCAATGATGAAATCTTAACATTGAAACACATGCCAATACGGCCGGGTTAACTTATAAAGTGCAATTTTAAAATTCCCGCCACACTTCCGGTTGAAAATCTCCTTTGGATATGATTTATGCGCGTGACGTCATAAAATGCACGGAAGTGTTTGGGCCCTATTGGACACAATACACAAAGCTCTGTTTTCTTCGACAAAATTCCACAGTATTCTGGACATCTGTGTTGGTGAATCTTTTGCAATTTGTTTAATGAACAATGGAGGCTGCAAAGAAGAACGTTGTAGGTGGGATCGATCGGTGTCTTAGCGGCTAAGTACAATACTTACAGCAACACAACAAGGACTACTTACCCTGATAGAAGACGCCTAGCTGATGCTTGCCGCCAAACCCACGGATGAAGTCCTTCGTCGTGCCGTTGATCGCTGGAACGCAGGTGAGCACGGCTGTTGATGGGAAGATGAGGGCTGGCTGGCGTAGGTGGAGCGCTAATGTTTTATCATAGTTCTGTGAGTTCCGGTTGCTAAGTTGCTAAATTAGCCTTAGCGTCATTAGCAACAGCATTGTTAAGCCTTACCAGGCTGAGAATTTTTAACCGTGTAGTTACATGTACATGGTTTAATAGTATTTTTGCTCTTCTGTCTATCCTTCCAGTCAGGGGTTTATTTATTTTGTTTCTATCTTCATTTGAGAACGATGCTAGCACGTTAGCTCAGTGGCTAAGTGTGTCACCGATGTATTGTCTTGGAGATAAAAGTCACTTTAAATGTCCATTTCGCGTGCTCGACTCTCATTTTCAAGAGGATATAGTATCTGAGGTGGTTTAAAATACAAATCCGTGATACACAATATAAAAAGGAGAGAGTACATAGTTCTGTGAGTTCCGGTTGCTAAGTTGCTAAATTAGCCTTAGTGTCGTTAGCAACAGCATTGTTAAGCCTTACCAGGCTGAGAATTTTTAACCGTGTAGTTACATGTACATGGTTTAATAGTATTTTTGCTCTTCTGTCTATCCTTCCAGTCAGGGGTTTATTTATTTAGTTTTTATCTTCATTTGAGAACGATGCTAGCACGTTAGCTCAGTAGCTAAGTGTGTCACCGATGTATTGTCTTGGAGATAAAAGTCACTTTAAATGTCCATTTCGCGTGCTCGACTCTCATTTTCAAGAGGATATAGTATCTGAGGTGGTTTAAAATACAAATCCGTGATCCACAATAGAAAAAGGAGAGAGTGTGGAATCCAATGAGCCAGCTTGTACCTAAATTACGGTCAGAGCGAAAAAAGATACGTCCATCACTGCCTCTCAAGTCCTTCACTGTAACGTTCCTCATCTACGAATCTTTCATCCTCGCTCAAATTAATGGGGTAATCGTCACTTTCTCGGTCCGACTCTCTCTCGCTCCATTGTAAACAACGGGGAATTGTGAGGAATCCTAGCTCCTGTGACGTCACGCTACTTCCGGTACAGGCAAGGCTTTTTTTAATCAGCGAGCAAAAGTTGCGAACTTTATCGTCGATTTTCTCTACTAAATCCTTTCAGCAAAAATATGGCAATATCGCGAAATGATCAAGTATGACACATAGAATGGATCTGCTATTCCCGTTTAAATAAAAAAAAATCATTTCAGTAGGCCTTTAACTTTGGAAGAGTCACTATAGGCGCCTGGGCAATTATTTTGACTCAGAGGGCCAAATTTAGAGAAAAAAATGTGTCTGGGTATATCTATTTTTAGGAACACTTATACACAACCTCACAATAATGTCTGGATGCTAAAAACGTTATGACAGACCGCCTTAAACGGAATTTAATTTTAAATTTTTTACTGAATGAGAGACACCCAGAATGTACATGAACATAAAGAATGTGGGATTTACAATATTAACTATGAACGATAAAACACTGAATATTGACAATATATGCAAAATGTGAACGCAAAGGGTAAAAAATAAACCCATTTACAATCTGATACATCTGATTTATAACTAAGCTTTAGAACTTTGTTTTAAAAATCTCATTCCCTGTTTGTCCCTGACACCCGCATTTCAGGCTGGATGCTCTGGAAACACTCTGTAGAAACGCTCCCCACCCACACTGCTTGGTGCCTCGTCTGAGCTGCTGTGATTTAGATTGCCATAGTAATTAGTATATCAGGCAAAAGTGCAGATTCCAACCATTGAAATACTTTGTTTAGTTCAAGACCTACGGTCATTTGAAAACATCACTGCACATCATATTGGCAGCTAAAGTTTCCATCTTAAAGATCTATAAAATTATTTGGGAAGGTCCGGCGGGCCGGATTGAAAAGTTTAACGGGCCTTAATTTGCCCAGGTCTGATCTACATCCATGTGACGTACTGACACCTAGTGACCATGAGTCAGTATACAGTTCTACATGTCATCTGTTCATTTCGCTCTTTAAAAAAACGCCATAGATTTGACTGATCGTTGACTATGCGCAAAATATAACAAATCAGACTTGACTACGAAAATCCTTAATCGTTTATCTACAAGGAGTTCTTGATCTGGGTTAAAGTTGAGTAGTTGTTCACTTCCTTCGTGGAGGTCAGCAGATATCTTTGCTCTTATGATAATTCTTCAAAGGTTACTAAAATGAATAAGTTTTATGTTTAAACTTGCCTAAAGTCAAAGAGCAGACAGCGTGCAAGCTATTGGAGTAAACATGGTTACCTCGTCCTTGACCGCCTCTTTGAAATTCTGCAGCAATGTGATCCTGCCTGAGAAATGATTTGCACACACAAAGTGACATATTGAAACTGCAGGGGGGAGTAAAAAGAAAAAAACCTCATACTGAGTATTTTGTCTACAAACACTGGTTTTATTTTTCCTGCCTCAAGCAGGCTTTTAGTCATTCTTGCTGCAGCTTTTAACTTGCAGGTCAATTCAGGAAACACACTCTCTGGACACTTCATTAGGTACACCACACCACATGGCCTGTGCCAACGTTCTGCCTTTATTTAGCAAGATAACAATAATAATGCTCACTTTGATTGACACCTTCAGACAGCTGTTCATCGAGGAATATTTAAAGGTCAAATCAATACGTTTCTTCTCACCTCTTTGTACAGGGTGCAGAATGTAAAAGTTCAGTCACACTTTTTTAGAAGATATATTTCTCAGATTTAACTTAGTTTTCTCGCATTTAGCTCGTTTTCATTACATTTAACTCTAAATATTATATCTAAATTTAAAATTTAAATCTAAAATTAAATGTTGTATCTAAACCTACATCTTAAATATAAATCTATATGTTGAATCTAAATATAAATATAAATATTATGTCTAAATCTAAATGTTGAATCTAAATCTATGTTAAATTTAAACCTACATGTTAAATCTAAATGTTAAATCTAAATGTTAAATCTAAACCTAAATGTTTAATCTAAATCTAAATGTCAGATTTAAACCTAAATGTTAAATTTAAATCTAAATGTTGAGTCTAAATCTAAATGTGAGGGCTAAATGTTAAAACTAAATGTGAGCGCTAAATCAAAATGTTAAATCTAAACCTAAATGTTAAATATAAATCTTAAATCTGAATGTGAGCACTAATTGTTAGATCTAAATGTTAAATCTAAGCCTAAATGTTTAATCTAAATTTAAATGTTAAATTTAAACCTAAATGTTAAAACTCAATGTTGAGTCTAAATCTAAATGTGAGTGCTAAATGTTAAAACTCAATGTTGAGTCTAAATCTAAATGTGAGTGCTAAATGTTAAAACTAAATGTGAGCGTTAAATGTTGAATCTAAACCAAAATGTTAAATCTAAATCTGAAATCTAAATGTGAGCGCTAATTATTAAATCCAAACCTAAATCTTGAATCTAAATGTAAATCTTACATATAAATCTTAAATCTGAATGTGAGCACTAATTGTTAGATCTAAATGTTAAATCTAAACTTAAATGTTTAATTTAAAGTTAAATGTTACATTTAAACCCAAATGTTAAAACTCAATGTTGAGTCTAAATCTAAATGTGAGTGCTAAATGTTAAAACTAAATGTGAGCGTTAAATGTTTAATCTAAACTTAAATGTTGAATATAAATCTTAAATCTAAATGTTAGCGCTAATTATTAAATCCAAACCTAAATCTTGAATCTAAATGTAAATCTTAAATCTGAATCTAAACGTGAGCGATAAGTCTCTCTCCAAGTGTAAAGACACTCCTACATCTTTCTGACTGCAGAAAAAGGAAACATGACAGATGCCTAATGACCAATAATGCCAATAATTCAGTTCATATCCTTCTCCAGGTCAAAATCTCTTCCTTTGTTAGCATGGATCCATGTTTCTGATACAGCAATTTACAGCAAGGGCTCGTTGAATTGTTCCAAAAAATGCTTCACATTGTGGAAATTTGCATATAGGCATCTACAGGTATAATGAATAATTGACCATTTGTATAGTGTTGACAATCATGCTTAAGGTGGAGGAGAAAAATGTGTCTGGATCTCTGTCATCCTGTATTTCCATACTTTTATGGTCTATGGAGCTAAATGTTTCTAATTCCTTGTCCTTTGGTTCCTGTCTTTGTGTGTCATGATTGTGTTTATTTTGCTTTTAGTATTTGATACCTATCCAGTTCCTCTATTTTCCGAATGACAGTTACTTTAGCTTCTTCCGGTGTACCATATCATTTGATGAATATTTTAGTTTGTTGTATCTTGCCTTGTTTCAGGTTGCGTGCCTTTCTAGCTATGTGGGCGTTTGCTTTTGTTAAATGTTCTTTTATATACACGTTTGTTCCTTTTAACTTCCTTCCTTGTTTTAGTAGTGCTGATTTTTGTTTTCTGTTAACGACCCTTATAGGGTTGTACGGTATACCAGTATTAGTATAGTACCGCTATACTAATGAATCATTTTCGGTACGATACCGTCTCTGAAACGTACCGGTCCCGCATTCCACCCTGCGCCCGCGTCGAAGTCACGTCGTGACATTGCTGGTTTACGAGCAGACGAGCATGTTCGGCGGCACACAATCACAGAGTACTTACAAGCAGACACAGTGTGTAGACAGAAAAGGGAGAACGGACGCATTTTGGCTTGAAAACTAACGATAAAGGTGAAGTTATAACACTGAAACGCCCTCAGGAAGAGGTGCTTTAAGACATGGCTAGCTAGCTAGCGGCTAACGTCCATCCGCCGTTTGCAGTGTTTTAGCTATTTCTAAATCACTAGTCCTCGTCTTCATGGTGACAAATAAAGTAAGTTTCTTACAAGTATCATCCATGCAGGACGAGGAATAGCTAAACATGCTTCACTACACACCGTAGCTCACCGGCGTCAAAATGTAAACAAACGCCATTGGTGGATCTACACCTAACATCCACTGTAATGATATCAAGTACAGGCACGTATCTAGTTGATACTACTATGATTACCTCGATATTTTTTGGCATCACATCTTCTTTCGTTTTTTTAAAATGTATATTTTGTTTGTAAACTCAGGAAATATGTCCCCTGGACACATGAAGACTTTGAATATGATCCTGTAACTACTTGGTATCAGATTGATACCCAAATTTGTGGTATCATCCAAAACTAATGTAAAGTATCAAACAACAGTGATTATTACATTTTAACAGAAGTGTAGACAGAACATGTTAAAAGAGAAAGTAAGCAGATATTAACAGTAAATGAACAAATAGATTAATAATTCATTTTCTACCACTTGTCCTTAATAATGTTGACAAAATAATAGAATGATAAATGACACAATATGTTACTGCATAAGTCAGCAGACTAATTAGGAGCTTTTGTTTGTTTGATTGTCACACACACACTAGGTGTGGCGAAATTATTCTCTGCATTTGACCCATCACCCTTGATCACCCCCTGGGAGGTGAGGGGAACAGTGAGCAGCAGCGGTGGCCGCGCCCGGGAATCATTTTTGGTGATTTCCTTGTTCTCTGTAACAGAACAGTAAATAAATGAATGATATACCATAGTATATTATTTATTTAGTATTTCCGTGGAGCTAGCTCGCTAGCTAGCCTCCCTGCAACCGCCGCTCTCCGGGCCCGCTGCTGTTGCAGTCCCTCTCCGGCCAGTGGTAGTCTGGCCACCCCTGTTGCTCTCGGGGCCAGCAGCACTGCAGCAAGGCCTGGCGGCACAGCCGATGGTAGCCTGGACACTGCCGCCGCTCAGGTAACAAACCCAAATTGGAATGTTTTTGTGCTTCTCTCGCCTTTTGAGACAAACAATTTAAAAGGGCAACCTTTTCCGTTTTTTTTAGCACTCGCGACTTCAAAAGCAAAAGGGTGACGACGTGACGACAACAGAAGAAAAACCTGAGAAAAGTGAGTTAAATTTGAGAAATGTATCTGCTAGTAAAGTGACTGAACTTTTACATTGGGCACCCCATATCTTTGTAGTTTTCACTTGATCTTTTCACTTCGACAAATGTTTTTGTTCAGATGGATTGCATTTAGCATCTTTAACCTACAAAATGTATCAAATGTAATTACAGAATGTAATTTTTTTTACATGTAATGCATAATGTCATCATGTCCACAAATGCAAAGAACATTGATAGCTGCTTATTAATCAAAATGCTAATAATCATAAACTCATTTCAACCCTTGAAGATTTATTAAACACATCTGAATAATCATCAGTCATTTATTTGAATTATACATTATAAACAAGTTTCTGTTTGACCTTTCCACTCCGCACATCTTTGACAACGCAGCAACTTTGCACCGGGAGCTGCGGAGGATGAAATTCACGTGGTAGAATTATAAATGAGCTTGCTTGGCTGAGGAGAATTACCTGCAGCGGGAAGATAAAAAGCTAGTATTTTTCTTTGTTGACCTCCTGTGCTGCTTTGTTTTATTGCTTCAAACACAAAGTGCTGCATATAGTTTGCTCTAACTTTGCTGCTGTGTGTGCTCGTCCGCGGCTAATCGGAAAGCTACCTGGCCAGCCTGCAGTAGATGTGGCCAATGTAGTCACAGCACATGGACGGATGGACAGTGTGCATAATTAACTTCAAGCCCTCAGTGTGTGTGTGTGTGTGTGTGTGTGTGTGTGTGTGTGTGTGTGTGTGTGTGTGTGTGTGTGTGTGTGTGTGTGTGTGTGTGTGTGTGTGTGTGTGTGTGTGTGTGTGTGTGTGCGTGTGTTCTCCTTCTGCAGCCGCCTGATAGCAGATCTTCCCTCTTGATGCTGAAGCTTCATCAACCTTCTCTAAAAGCCTGCTCAATACTGCCTGCTCGTCCACAGATGCCTCCTGGTGATGTTTGAGGTGTGTTACAGTAAATGGCCTGTGAGCCCAGATATCTCAAAATTGTATCTGGATCCATATTGTTCTCCAATCCCAGACTTTTGTGATCTATGTTGCAAAAGGTTTTCAGTTTCATATTTTCCTGTTCAGCCATCTTTTGTGTTCCTAAATGAATGTTCAAATCCAGGTCTTCTTGTTCAACGGTCTTTTGGAACTTACCGTATTTTCCGCACTATAAGGCGCACCGGATTATAAGGCGCACCTTCAACGAATGGCATATTTTAAAACTTTGTTCATATATAAGGCGCACCGCATTATAAGGCGCATAGAATAGACCAGTGGTTCTCAAATAGGGGTACTTGAAGGTATGCCAAGGGGTGCGTGAGATTTTTTTTTAATACTCTAAAAATAGTAACAATTCAAAAATCCTTTATAAATATAAATAAAAACCTACCTTTTTTTCCAAATAGTTCAAGAAAGACCACTACAAATGAGCAATATTTTGCACTGTTATACAATTTAATAAATCAGAAACTGATGACATAGTGCTGTATTTTACTTCTTTATCTCTTTTTTTTTCAACCAAAAATGCTTTGCTCTGATTAGGGGGTACTTGAATTAAAAAAATGTTCACAGGGGGTACATCACTGAAAAAAGGTTGAGAACCACTGGAATAGACGCTACAGTAGAGGCTCGGGTTACGTTATGCATCCATTAGATGGAGCTGCGCTAAAGGGAATGTCAACAAAACAGTCAGCAGTGTTTCCCATAAACTGCCAAGATACCTGTGGCGGTGGGGGCGTGGCTATGGGCGTGGTCATCATGACATCATCGAGTAATTTGCATAATTTACTACAATGATATGATTTTCTCTAAAAAGGCTCAAAAAATGTATACTTACTAATTAATAATAACAGTTTTGTTTTAAACGTCCATCCATCCATCCATTTTACAATATAATTACAACACTTTATGTACATATTTATATACAGATTTGAACAATAAGTTATTGACTGAAATATATTTATTAATTGTGGTTCTTACAAAAAATATATCTTATAAAATATAAAAGCTAAAATGTCTCTTAAAGCTCTGCCCCTTTAATTAGTGCATACTAAATAATTTCACTTTAGCCTACTACTACAACCATATTATTTACCAGCAACATAAAGTGAAACAGAGGCAGAGGTGTCCTGCCACAGTCAGTAACAAATAAACAGAAAACAGTAGTGGTCAAATACAAATAAGGCAACAAGAGAAGTATCCTACACTTCTCTTTTGTAAAGTAAATCTGAACAGCCTATATGGGCATCTACATCAACTATATGATTTGCCTGAGAAGCTGGACAGGACCAAAAAAAAAATTTTTATTTTATTTTTAATTTTTTTAAATTTGTGGCGGACGTAATTCTTTCGTGGCGGGCCGCCACAAATAAATGAATGTGTGGGAAACACTGAGTCAGATAGGGCAGTCAAACTTTATTAATAGATTACAAACCAGCGTTCGACAACTCTGTTCACTCCCAAAATGAATAAGCAGCTGTTTTATTATTTTCCCCGAGGTAAAGTCAGTGATGTGGTGTTTTGTTTATCTTTTAACAACAGCAAGGTATAGTGGAGGGGAACTTTTCCCTGATTCAATAAACAGGTAAAAAAACAGTGATACTGTTACGGTAAATCAAACGTTAGTGCAATCACAATATAGTAACACTCGAAATAGTGCAGAGCAATAACAATATATCAATAACTCAACGTTGCTCAAACGTTAATGTCACACAACACAACACACAAAATAAACATGTAAAGCTCACTTTATGAAGTTATTCCTCATCCACGAATCCCTCGAATTCTTCTTCTTCAGTGTCCGAATTAAACAGTTGGGCGAATACGGCATCCAACATGCCCGACTCCGTCTCGTCGAAGTCGTCATTAATGGAGTCAGTGTCGCTGCTGCTCTATTCCCGTGTTCTACTGCGTGACTGATCGTCTTAAGTTTAAACTCTGCGTCATAAGCGCGTCTTTTAATAGGAGCCATTTTGGGGTCTTTACATAAACAAACAAATGGAAATGAAACGGCACGCCTCGCGCAGTCATATATCCCAGCATGCACCGCGCGCTTCTTCTTCTTCTACGGGGGAAAATGAAGTCGGCGGCTGCTTACCGTAGTTGCGATTGATTGATTGATTGATTGATTGAAACTTTTACCTGTTGGAGGCTCAATATTGGTCCATATATAAGGCGCACCGGATATAAGGCGCACTGTCAGCTTTTGACAAAATTGGAGGTTTTTAGGTGCGCCTTATAGTGCGGAAAATACGGTAGTAGTGTTGATGTTGAATGTAGATGTGTACAGCTCCACTAATGGACATTGGAGTGTTACTTTCAATTCAGCTCCACTAATGGACATTGGAGTGTTACTTTCAAAGGCAAAATGAAAGTATTGCTAGAAACATAATTTTATATGGGACTTTATTGTATTATATGTATAGTACATGTTCCAAAAAGAAAAAAGCATAAAACACCACCAGAATTACAGATATTACAAGTCAAGTCAAAGTGATGACTTGGTGTAACTAAACATTACCCTATAAGATGAAAGCAATTGCATTTTATTGATATTCGAAATGTATTCAATGTTTATAAATGAATATTTAAATATACTAAATGTAAAAAAGGGAATGAATATTCAAAATAAGATCATTAAATGGAATCTAGTTTGGTTACGCCATCATGAGCGCAACACAAGGTTATAAAAGTTTCAACTACAATTCTAAATAAGATGTCAAAAGCAAACTGAAATCAAGTAATCACAGCTTAAAGATTGATCAATACCTATTTAAATTTAGTAATACATAAATATGATGATTTATCAAAATATAAAAGAAATATACCTGAACAGAACGCGCATGATGGTTACACCAAAAAGTAACGCTATGAGTCGCGTTTTTCCAAGTTTTTGGGGCATTTTTATACTATTTCCAAGCATCTCCTTTTTATTATCGTTGATTTTAAATGGTCAAACTAATGCATATTATATATGCATGCCCTAGTAAACAAAAAAAAGTCATATTTATTTTGATTGTTACATTTTGAAGTACATTTGTGCAGGTGGGTGCGCATGTACCCATTACCAGAGCTGTACACACATGTTTGTTTTCTGTCAGACTATATTTTGGTTGTTGTCAAAGCGCTGGGAGCTCTAATATTTAATATTTGTCCCCATCCTTGATGTCTTTGTGCTCTTGCTTCTGGACCTCCATTCAGCTTGATGTCAATTTTGCAGTTGGCGCTCCATGTTCCCTGAATTTTCCCCGGCTTCCTCAAGTCACGTGCTTTCTTGGCGATGTCAGAATTGCATTTAGCGAGGCGCTCGTTCATTTACACGTTTGTACCCTTCAGCTTGTTTCCCTATTTCAGGAGTGCCAATTTGGATTTTCTGTCTGTCGTGGTGTTGTTTCTTCCACTCGGTGAGATGCACGCGTCGATGGCGTTAATATCGACATCGATTCCCTTTGATTGCAGAAAGTTGACCACTTTTTACTCTGTTGAAGCAGCAGTTGAAGCAGACCGTGTGGTCTGGTTGTCAACTGCTTGAGTATAGGATCAAGGAGTTATGTGCAGCCCTGCAGTGATTATATCATTCTGTCGCGTAAACTCCTCTTTGATATTCTCCAGCTTGGCGTCATTTTTCTAGCAACTGTTGGCGCAATGCTGCATTCTTCTCTTGCAGGACTTCTATTTCCTGTCTCGCTGCTATTGTTTATTGTACCACTGCTGTTGTTCCTTGTTGTAGTCACCTCATGCCTTACTGCTGTGGTGTCCTCCTGCAAGACTGACATCTCTTTTCTCACTGCTGTGGCGTTTTTCTCTGAGAATCTTCACCTCTGCGCCAAACCTTTTTGTGTCTTTATTAGTTGTTCCATCTTTGATTGTGTAGCCCTATTATCAGTTCTTGCTGCAGCTTGCCTGTTTCCAAGAGATGATTTAACATAATCTAATATTCCTATCAACATTCTAAGAATTTTCACCAAATCACTTCTAAGATCATCCGTTTCTTGAAAGGTTACGGGGGTGGGAGTTTTGCTTTGATTGTGTTTATCAATTGTTGCTAAGCAGCTAACTGGAAGCTTTTAACGTTGTTAGCTTTGACGTCTAGCAGCATTTCTAACTTTTCAGCCTGCTTTAGACTTAGACTTAGACTTCCTTTTTATTGTCATTCAAATTTGAACTTTACAGTAGAGATAAGAACGAAATTTTGTTGCATTAGCTCATGGTAGTGCAGGATAAAAAAGCAATAAGGTGCAGATATAAATAAATAGATTACAGTACAGATAAATACATTGCACTTTTTCATACGCATTCACGTTTATGGATGTACGTATGTTGTCTTTTTATTCCAGCAAGTTAATCCATTTTGGGGGGAATTAAGGGGATAGTTATGATGCGTTCAAGAGTCTTACGGCCTGAGGGAAGAAGCTGTTACAGAACCTGGAGGTTCTGCTTCGGAACCTCTTTCTAGAGTCCAGCAGTGAAAACAGTCCTTGGGGGGGTGGGAGGAGTCTTTGCAGATTTTCTGAGCCCTGGATAGGAGGAAGAGGAGTCCTGTTAATCTTTTCCGCCGTCCTCACCACTCTCTGGAGAGACTTCCAGTCTGAGGCATTGCAGGCTCCAGTCCAGACAGAGATGCAGTTGGTCAGTAGGCTCTCTATAGTAGGCTCTGTAGAATGTGGTGAGAATGGGGGGAGGGAGCTGTGCTCTTTTCATCTGACGCAAAAAGTGCATGCGCTGCTGAGCTCTTTTTACAAGATACCAGGTTATATTGTCAGTGATCTGCACCTCCAGGAACTTGGTGCTGGAGATCTCTAAATATTCATTTAGAGATCCTTTGTGTCATAAAACACACTTAAAGTTTGCCAACATTTTCATGGTTTGATGATTGTATAACTTTAGGTTGCTAAGCAACCGCTTTGAGCTTGCTAGCTTGGCTGGCTTAGCGGCAGCTTCAATTTGCTTATTACAGCGATTCTGTGCCCCTCGGCTAGCAGCGTTCAGATCAAGTATGTTGTAATCTGTTATGTAAGCTGTTTTGTGGCTGTGATCACAATCGGTGGTCTGGAAAACTCCTATTTCAGTCAAAACTCTGGTAACAAGAGCAGAGCTTTTTTATTTTGCTTCCTCCCCAGGTAGCAGGAAGTGACGTTTTAGGGCGCAACTAAAGACTAGCTTTAGCTTAAAGGCAAAGACTAGGCCCTGACTGTATGTCAGATGCATGTCTACTACAAAACCCAAAACCATTGAAGTTGGCAAGTTGTGTAAATCGTAAATAAAAACAGAATACAATGATTTACAAGTCCTTTTCAACTTATATTCAATTGAATAGACTGCAAAGACAACATATTTAATGTTCGAACTGAGAAACTATTTTTATTTTTTTTCCAACTTTTGTAACTTAGAATTTAATGGCAGCAACACATTGCAAAAAAGTTGGCACAGGGGTATTTTTACCACTGTGTTACATGGCCTTTCCTTTTAACAACACTCAGTAAACATTTGAGGCGACCAGTTTTTGAATCTTTTCAGGTGGAATTTTTTCTCAGTCTTGCTTGATGTACAGCTTAAGTTGTTCAACAGTCCGGGGTCTCCGTTGTGGTATTTTAGGCTTCATAATGTGCCATACATTTTTGGGAGACCGGTCTGGACTACAGGCAGGCCAGTCTAGTACCCGCACTCTTACTATGAAGCCACGCTGTTGTAACACGTG
The DNA here is from genome assembly GCF_033978785.1 of Entelurus aequoreus. Classification (NCBI taxonomy): domain Eukaryota; kingdom Metazoa; phylum Chordata; class Actinopteri; order Syngnathiformes; family Syngnathidae; genus Entelurus; species Entelurus aequoreus. The sequence goes on along the minus strand of NC_084746.1, from coordinate 46,028,172 downwards.
CAGAATGTGGGTTGGCATCGTCTTGCTGAAATAAGCAGGGGCGTCCATGAAAAAGACGTTGTTTGGATGGCAACATTCGTTGCTCCAAAACCTGTATGTACCTTTCAGCATTAATGGTGCCTTCACAGATGTGTAAGTTACCCATGTCTTGGGCACTAATACACCCCCATACCATCACAGATGTTGTTTGAACTTTGCGCCTATAACAATCCGGATGGTTCTTTTCCTCTTTGGTCTGGAGGACACGACATCCACAGTTTCCAAAAACAATTTGAAATGTGGACTCGTTAGACCACAGAACACTTTTCCACTCTGCATCAGTCAATCTTAGATGAGCTCTGGCCCAGCAAAGCCTGTGGCGTTTCTGGGTGTTGTTGATGAATGGCTTTCGCTTTACATAGTAGAGTTTTAACTTGCACTTACAGATGTAGCGACCAACTGTCGTTGCTGACAGTGGTTTTCCGAAGTGTTCCTGAGCCCATGTGGTGATATCCTTTACACATACTGATGTTGGTTTTTGGTGCAGTACCGCCTGAGGGATCGAAAGTCACGGGTTTATGTGCAGTGATTTCTCCAGATTATCTGAAACTTTTGATGATATTACGGACTGTAGATGGTAAAAATCCCTAAATTCCTTGCATCAGCTCGTTGAGAAATGTTGACAATTTGCTCACGCATTTGTTGACAAAGTGGTGACCCTCGCCCCATCCTTGTTTGTGAATGACTGAGCATTTCATGGAAGCTGCTTTTATACCCAATCATGGTACACACCTGTTCCCAATTAGCTTGTTCACCTGTGGGGATGTTCCAAATAAGTTTTTGATGAGCATTCCTCAACTTTCTCAGTCTTTTTTGCCACTTGTGGCAGCTTTTTTGAAACATGTTGCGGGCACCAAATTCCAAATGAGCTTATATTTGCAAAAAATTCTCAGTTCAAACTTGAAATATATTGTCTTTGCAGTCTATTCAATTGAATATAAGTTGAAAAGGATTTGCAAATCATTGTATTTGTCTTTTATTTACCATTTACACAACGTGCCAACTTCACTGGTTTAGGGTTTTGTACATGAGGCGGTGTGGCGTAGCAACTTGAGGGTTCCAGGTTTGATTCAGGTTTCTGCCATCTTAGTCATAGCCGTTGTGTCCTTGGACAAGACACTTCACCCTTGCTCCTGATGGTTCATGGTTAGTGCCTTGCATCGCAGCTTCTGCCATCAGTGTGTGAATGGGTGAATGTGATGTATAATGTAAAGCACTTTGGGTATCATTACAGGTACAGTGAAGCGCCATATGAATACGGACCATTTACCATTTTACGATATAAAATACTTGCAAATGAGACTCGGAAGTTTAAGAAAACAAGATACAAGGACTGGACAGCACAGTTATTATCAGCTCCCTTTTAAATGTTAAATCAAAACAAATATTTTGAACATTTATCAGCACAAAATTGGTACCGTTGAGTATTGTATTGATTACTAGAAAATACAGAAAGTTAGGACATTGTCATGCAGTGATAATGTACAGGATACATCGATTCATGTATCACAGATTACCAAACATCTTTGACAATCAAAGCATGATTTTAATAATCAATAATGTGTTATCAATGCACTAAACACTGAAATGACTGCAAGCCTTCCGGCAGCAGCTGGGATTTGCTGCGGTGACGACTCTGCTCTCAGCGACAGTGGATGAAAATACCTTTTGGGGAGAGCGACAAGCCGAGCCTTTGAAGCTGAACTTGTTTTTTCCGCTTTTGCTCGCTATTTAACCTCTTAAGGCCCAAACTGTTTGTTTACATGCTTTTTTTATTTCTCTTTGCTATTTGGGCTTATTGGACCCTAATTAGAATAAAAACTAAGAATCATCTTTTGATATGATGTACTTAGACCATAAGTACACAAACGTGTACTTCATGTTTAGTGACATGCTAATTCCTTATTTTTACACTTTTTTTTTTTTTCAAAATTCCATTGTATGTTATACTCTTCTGACACCACCAGATGGCAGTATAAGTGTCCACATAAGCGGCCATAAGACCCCAATTCAGTAGTGTACACAATTTTGGAAATAAGAGCTAAAACCTCCCTGCTTGGCACTCAGCAACAAAGGGTTGGAGTTGGGGGTTAAATCACCAAAATGATTCCCGGGCGCGGCGCCGCTGCTGCCCACTGCTCCCCAAGGGGATGGGTCAAATGCAGAGGACAAATTTCACCACATCTAGTGTGTGTGTGACAATCATTGGTACTTTAATCTTTTAAAAGGTGCTGTCCACGCATGTGGCCACTAAGCCTTTAGAGTTAAAAGTACAAAGTTAAAGTACCCATGATTGTCACACACACACCCTTGATCACCCCCTGGGTGGTGAGGGGAGCAGTGAGCAGCAGCGGTGGCCGCGCCCGGGAATCATTTTTGGTGATTTAACCCCCAATTCCAACCCTTGATGCTGAGTGCCAAGCAGGGAGGTAATGGCTCCCATTTTTATAGTCTTTGGTATGACACGGTTTGAACTCACAACCTACCGATCTCAGGGCGGACACTCTAACCACTAGGCCACTTCCTGTGTTTGACACTCATGTTAATTGCATGTCAAAAAAAAGTTGTGCCCTTAAAGGAAATGACTTGGCTTAACTTTTGCAGCCCTACCTTGAACAGGAGTAGTGAACGTACAAGTTACACACCAAATAGTCCAGGCAAACCGTACAAATGTGTGCTTGCACTTAGCTGAAAACAAAAAGTTGTGTTGACTTTTAGGAGGTGTCTGAGCTGAAGGACAAGGATGGCGACGATGTCTGTGCTTTTATGTGCGGCGGCACAAAAAGGGTTCAATTGTGTGGAAGAAATGCACTCAGGGAAGTGCTGTGGAAGGAGACAGGCCTCATGGAAATAAACACAACATGACTTCTAGTCAGTAATAAGTGTTGTCAGTTTGCTGCACAGAAGAACTCTTCTTCCTTTCTTTACTGCCTGCTGGAGATCCATTTCTCTTTTACTTCTACCCTCAAACATTCCCTGGTGCTGTCTCCGCTTTTTCCTCCAAACCCTCTGCCGTTTATTTCCAGACTTCTTCCACTGTTTGACTTCATCCCACTCAGTCAAACGTCGTCTTTGTCCTGATGTTGTGTGAGGAAAAGAAGCGGGACTTCTTTCGTCTTCGCACGACTTCTCTTTCCTTTTGACGGCGATGTAAGTTTCATGTAAATCTAAGACACGCTTAAGTCAGTCACGCTGTACACAGGAAGTACATATCAAATACTGGAATAAAAAGATGAATACTGGAATAAAAAGATGAAATGCAAGAAAGACATACAACATTAATTTAAAAAAAAAAAAAAGAACAATTCCTTACATTTGTGTGTAACATGTTTAGCCTTGTCTTCCAGTGATAATAATACTTGAAATGACTTAATGGCGCGATTCCACACGACGTATGGAGATACAGTTAGCTGCTCGCTGTGGCAGCTAATTCTTCCGGTCAGCGGACTGATCATTAAAAACAGGAATCAGCATTTAAAATTTGGGCAAATCCGGGAGAATCGGATCGTTCTCTTCCCTGCCCCCAACACAGCCCACCCTAGTAACAAGGAATGTCTTCAAATGAGGACCACCATTGATATATAGGCCACACCTTCCATTAAAAAAGTGAGTTCAAACCCCGGCCGAGTCATACCAAAGACTATAAAAATGGGACCCATTACCTCCCTGCTGGACACTCAGCATCAAGGGTTGGAATTGGGGGTTAAATCACCAAAAATAATTCCCGAGCGTGGCCAACGCTGCTGCTCACTGCTCCCCTCACCTTCCAGGTGGTGAACAAGGGGATGGGTCAAATGCAGAGGACACATTTCACCACACCTAGTGTGTGTGTTGTGACTATCGGTGGTAATTTAACTTGAACTTGAACTAAAATCATCCAACAAGCACAAAGTGTCCAACGTGCAGACTCGAGCTTGTTCTCAAAACACAATGACAAAAAAAGGGGGGGACAAGGAAAGAGAAAAAGGTTGACGCTTGTAAAACAAAGTTTTTTATCTGAATGTTTATACACTGCAAAAAGTCAGTGTTCAAAAACAAGAAAAAACAAAACAAAAATGAGGGGTATTTTATTTGAACTAAGCAAAATTATCTGCCAATAGAACAAGAAAATTCGGCTTGTCAAGACTTTCCCAAACAAGTCAAATTAGCTAACCTCAATGAACCCAAAAATACCTTAAAATAAGTATATTCTCACTAATAACAAGTGCACTTTTCTTGGTAGAAAAAAAAGAGACCTTTTTGCTCAATATGTTGAAAAATATTCTTAAATGAAGTAAATGCTAGTGCCATTATCTTGACATAATGATATGCGCTCGGCATCATGATTTTATTTTTCATGCTTGAAGTAAGAAATTATTACTTTGAAAAAGTAGTTTTATACTTGTGAGTGTTGACGACACAGCTTTGCATCAGTTGGTATTCTAGTTTCAAGCATGTTTTACTCAATATAGGTCATAACATCTCAGCAACAAGCTGTAATATCTTACTGAGATCATTTAGGACCAAAACCCTTAAAACAAGTAAAACACTAACATAAAATCTGCTTAGTGAGAAAAATGATCTTATCAGACAGAAAATAAGCAAATATCACCCTTATTTGAGATATTTCATCTTACTTAGATTTCAGTTTTTGCAGTGTGACGGTGGTGCAGAGGTTTGTCATGACCTTGTTGCTCGGGTCATGTCTTGATTTATGTTTAGTAGCTTTTTTCCTGTTTAAGTCTGTTTCTGTTCTCTATCCTTTACTTTTGGTTGCCATGGACACTAATTGTTTGCACCTGCCTTCGGCTTATTGATTAGCGTCCCCGCCTCATACTGCCACTAATCACTCCCCCTTTGTATTCTGGTGCGTCGCAGCCTTCAGTTGCTGGATCAATGCGACATCTTGCCTTGGTGTTGTCATCCTGTACAACTGTAATGTTGACAGCTGCTCCTCCGCTAATTCCCTTGGGAAGCGTTTCCATCTTCCCGCGTCCTCGGCACGTAAATCTTTTCTACATTTTTTTGTTTTTGTATTTGGAATTAATGTTTATTCCTACTTGAACGCCGCTCCTGACGCTTTCTGCGTGTCCTCCCTATGGGAACACGACAGTCGCAACAGTGGTTCGTGCTCGTGCCTCACATTACGAAGGTTCTGGGTTCGATTCTAGGGCTCGGGGTCTCTGTGTGGTGTTTGCATGTTCTGCGTGGGTTCCTTCCGGTTACGTCCTCCCACCTCCAAAAACATGCACCTGGGGATAGGTTGATTGGCAACACTAAATGGTCCCTAGTGTGTGAATGTTGTCTGTCTATCTGTGTTGGCCCTGTGATGAGGCGGCGACTTGTCCAGGGTGTACCCCGCCTTCCGCCCAAGTGCAGCTGGGATAGGCTCCAGCACCCCCACGACCTCAAGCGGTAGAAAATGGCTGTTTGTAACATCTGAGCATATTGGAATTATTTGAGTCTTTTTGGCTCAATGAAAAATAGGCATAAACATTGATTGACAACACAAAGTGCCAGCCAGCATCAACAATGTGACACATGTTCTATGCAAATAAAGGCAGAGAGAGACTTGTTCTTGGCCTGAAATGCTGTCTCAGTCATTTTCTTTGCCATTGTTGCCTTGGGATTTCATCAGCGTGAAAATGGAGTCATTAAATGTGGAAAGGATCTCTTGTGGCAAACACAAACCAGGACAAAGGCGCTTGGAGTGTGGAGACTAAATATTCCTAACGTGTGTGTGTGTGTGTGTGTGTGTGTGTGTGTGTGTGTGTGTGTGTGTGTGTGTGTGTGTGTGTGTGTGTGTGTGTGTGTGTGTGTGTGTGTGTGTGTGTGTGTGTGTGTGTGTGTGTGTGTGTGTGTGTGTGTGTGTGTGTGTGTGTGTGTGTGTGTGTGTGTGTGTGTGTGTGTGTGTGTGTTGTGTGTGTGTGTGTGTGTGCTCCTTGCGGGAACGTGAGCGTGCGCGCGTCTTTGTGTGTGTGTGTGTGTGTGTGTGTGCTCTTTGCGGGAACGTGCACGTGCGTGCATCTTTGTGTGTGTGTGTGTGTGGTATGAAACCTGGCTTACATGGGTCACTGGACCAGATGGTTTGGTCTTCACGTCTGAGAGAAAAGAGTTGAATTGTTGTACAGTGGCTTCTGATTGACGCTTTCTCCTGAAGGACCCCACAGTGCTGTCCTGCTCAGTGCCAGATTAGATGCCAGGGCTCCAAATCCCTCGAAAGCTTTTGGGTCAAGGCTTCATTCTCTCAACTCAAATGATTTTTTTAAATCTTTTTATTTACTTTGAAGTTCAGTGATCATGTTGGTTTGCTCCAACAAACGTTATTCCTGTAGTGCATTAGCAATGTTAGCATGGATTCTTGTCTTTTATTAGCTTGAGACTAGAGATGTCCGATAATATCGGACTGCCGATAATATCGGACTGCATATATTATCGGCCGATAAATGCTTTAAAATGTAATATCGGAAATTATCGGTTTCAAAAAGTAAAATGTATGACTTTTTAAAACGCAGAGCGCCAATAAACCTTAAAGGCACTGCCTTTTCATGCCGGTCCAATGACATAATATCTACGGCTTTTCACACACACAAGTGAATGCAAGGCATACTTGGTCAACAGCCATACAGGTCACACTGAGGGTGACCGTATAAACAACTTTAAAACTGTTACAAATATGCACCACACTGTGAACCCACACCACACAAGAATGACAAACACAATTTGGGAGAACATCCGCACCGTAACACAATATACACCCCCCCCAACCTCGCTACCTCAACCTCCTAATGCTCTCTCAGGGAGAGCATGTACCAAATTCCAAGCTGCTGTTTTGAGGCATGTTAAAAAAAATAATGCACTTAGTGACTTCAATAATAAATATGGCAGTGCCATGTTGGCATTTTTTTCCATAACTTGAGTTGATTTATTTTGGAAAACCTTGTTACATTGTTTAATGCATCCAGCGGGGCATCACAACAAAATTAGGCATTATAATGTGTTAATTCCACGACTGCATATATCGGTATCGGTTGATATCGGTAATTAAGAGTTGAACAATATCAGAATATCGGATATCGGCAAAAAAGCCATTATCTGACATCTCTACTTAAGATGCTTTGTTGGCATACACTGTTGGTTTCCAGTGTCAATTACATATCTCCCAGTACGGTTCAGTCCACACAAGGTTTGCGCAATAGAGACAATAAAGCAGTGGTGTGTCAGCAAGACCTTCTCTGCTGGCCTAACATAACCAGAAATCATGATCATAATAATTAAAGATATAAGTAATTTTTAATTTAATTTCCCTAAATATCTCAAAGTATTCATATTCTCTTCATGTCATATTATGCTCCTTTCAGCGTTGTTGTTTTTAGGTTATAGAGTTTTTATCCAATCAGAATTCAGCTAGCTTATGTTGCCATGCTGTACCAAATCTGCCAGGAGCCTTCAGAATCATCTGTGCACTGTCAGTGAACGGGCACAAACATTTAGCCAATCAGATCACAAGTTGTTGTCAGTAAGGCCTTCTAGATGGCCTAAGGCAGATATATATAGTGATGTTATGAGCTAGGTAACATAAGAACTCCATTACCCAGCATGCCACAGTAGTGAAGAGCATGCGCAGTAGTCCCGTTTAGGTTGAATGCAGCCATGCCGGCAGCTGGACGTTATTGATGAGCACGCTGTGGAGTAAACTCTGAACTCCGCCAACCTGCCTCGTCTGCATCTTTTAAGATGAGACAAGACAACACATATATTTGCAGGGCCGTTTTCAAGAAGGATATTTAAAGAGAAACTACATCTTGTGAGACCATGTCGGCCAACCCCGGAAGCTCGAATGGGTTCTACAAATTGTGAGTTCAGATATTTGTATTTTTTTTGTCACGTTTAATTGTTTTTTGCAGTTTTAATTTTGACAGTTCCACATAAGATATGTTGTAATTGCTGATGCGGGTTTATTGATTTTTAAATGCACCAGAAAATAACCCGTTTTGTACACTGTTGATGTGGTCATTCAATGCCCAGTAGTGCGTAAATGTGTTTCTGTATAGTATTTCTCCAGCAATCAATGATGGTGTTTTGAGAGGTAATCATTGAAGACAGACATCACTGAAGGCCTAGGTGGGAAACGCACGGCCCGCCACTGCAACATACGATATAAATGTGCTCAACAATAGAGATTTTAATACTATCTTTATATCGTGATAATGCATGATGATGACACATTCTAGCTGTGTTCTGAAAATTTGACAGGGACAAGAGAACAATGTAGCGCCCTCACTCACGGCTAATGTCCCTCCACAGTGCAAAAAAGTACCATTATCACTGGAAAAAGAGGAGTAGCTAAACATGATAGCGCAGACCTCCCCTTGTTGCGCAGCCCCAAAGAGGCCCGATCCAAAAGAGGAAAAGGAGGGTACCATCAAGAACGCAGACAATGTTTAATAACATGTTTATTATCATGTTCAGTTTCATGGCTCAATGTTGCGACTCCAGAGTGCGGCCGTGCTTGCAGGCAGGCAGGTAGGCAGGTAGGTAGGTAGGTAGGTAGGCAGGTAGGTAGGTAGGTAGGTAGGTAGGTAGGTAGGCAGGTAGGCAGGTAGGTAGGTAGGTAGGTAGGTAGGTAGGTAGGTAGGTAGGTCTTTATTGTCATTGCACAAGTACAACGAAACTTTGTTTTCAGCACAAACCCGTTCAAGATAAGACAAACAAACAAACAGTGTACAGGGTTACAGGACAGGAACGCTGATGGGTCGCCACAAGGCGTCTCCTTGCCCGGTGTAACTCTTACAAATCCCCCCTTTAGCGCCACTTTCTGCCAGCCTGTGCCGCCGCCAGATAAGGTTTGCCGTGACACTTCACAGCCGCCACATTGCGGCGCCGTTAAGAAGCGGCTGTGTCCGCACTGATAAAACACGCGTGAGGCGGTTGTTGTCTCTGGCAAGGACGCCGTGAAGCACCGCTGACCACGCACACCCGTCGTCTTCGCCCGATTGCCGGCGCCTCGTCTAACCTTGATGAGCGGGGCCTGTGTGGCGAGACAAGCGGCCGCTGTGTTTTCACGGCCCCGCCGCAATCGTTGCCAATTTGATTGCTGAGCGGCGAGCGGACGGGCGCTTGATTAGCTTCAGACAAAGGCGGACAGGCTCGCAGGGCCGACTCATCCGTAAAACAAAAGCATGCAGGAAGTCCAAACAACCTCAGTATTGACTCGCCTGTCAAGCCCTAATCCCGCACTACTGTACGTCACATGCCTGCGTGGCGCTGATAAACATTTTCACACGTAAATATTCAGCAACGTTTGTTTGTTTTTGTCTGGATGGCAAAACATCAACTAACCTCATCATGGATGCAACATTCTTACAGGTGCATCCATGATTTGCACCTTTTGCCTTGTCCTGCAATGTCAACCCTGCAAATGGCAAAGATCTACTGTATTTACGCTGTTAAAAAAAATATGTAGATTTCAAAATAAAACGTAGGAAAATACACGCTGATATTTATACCAAATTACAGGAAATGGAAAAAGTGTAACATTCATTTTTACTATAAAATTCTGCTGAGCTGCTATTTTATTTTTTTTTACCAGAAAATGTACAATGCATTACTGTAAATGGAAGCTGCACCACTTTGATTTTTACAGTAAAATTCTGTCAAGTCAGTTTTTTACTGTAAAATCTGACTTTTTTTTTTTTTACAGTGTATTTAAAGAGCCATGCATGATATTACAACTGTCAACATTTACTTTCCTATCATATTATGTATTTTCGCTCTTTTTGCAGCTTTTGCTGTCGTTTTTTTTTTTTAGTTTTCTTGTTAAATTATGTTTTTAGAAAGCCAATAAACAAGTTGCAAGCCTCAAATGGCCTCTGGGCATCGCTCTGGTTTAAGAATATTGTTCAGAAATGATTAACTAAATTATCCTTTGACAACAATATCTGCTACCTTGTGTCAATGTTTTCTTAAGAACAAACAAAACAAAACCTTGAATTGTACAAACAGTAAGTGTGATTGTTTTTTCCTGTTTAGAGACAAGCTGGGCTGTCACTTTCACGTTGCAACACTGCCCCCTGCTGGATGTTAGCAACTCTGCAAGAATCCTCCCATACAGGTACAGATCTGGTCAAAAGTACTGGGACAACTCTCTTACTTCATGATGCTTCACTTTTCACCTGATACAGGTGTCGCAATACCTTTTTACTTAAATTTACCAGCGGGTTCTTAATCAAAAATGTATAAAAAAATAAATAAATGTATATATTTAAAGAAATTAATTTATTTCCAAGTATTTTTAATGAAAAAATAAATACATGTATTTATATAATGTGAATATATTTAAGTAAAGAAATACAATTACTATACGTATGTGTATCTTTATTTTTTTAGGGCTGTCTATTTTTTTAATCAGTCATCACATTTTGGAATTTAGATTAATTACAGGTGAATACTTGCATAAATGAAATTTGCTGAAGAAAAGACCCCAATATTTGTACACAAATGCCGTTTTATTGTCAGAATGTCATCTAGGAACGTTTTGAAACGTTTTCCTTAAATGCATGTTTATTTGCACAAAACTTGGTAACAATTTTATCTGAAGTTCTTTCAGTCTGTATTTTGGAGTGAAATTATCCAGAGAGCACACCTGTCAAGAGTCTCCGCACTCATCTTTCTACTAATCACTGACCTTATAGCAGTCAAGGTTAAATAGCTTGTAAAGTCAAAATAAACTGCATGAATAATCTAAGTGTGTACACAATTATGCCGGGTTTTTTTTAAATGATTAATCACATGAATTAACTTGTTAATTTTGACAGCCCTATTTTTAAAATAAATATATTTAAATCCGACCAAAAAAATACATACAATTAAAAGGGGCTGTTCGCAATTAATTAGCCCACTGTGAGATTAATTTAACAATGTTAGCATTAGTAGTTTAAAAGAACACATTTCTCAAAAGTATATTCTTCACAGTTACTACTTATTTTCAATAGAAATTGCTCGCCGGCTAGAGGAATCGGTCTGGCCTTCAGGCTCGTACACACGGGGAGCGCCTGCATATACAAGAACCGTCCTAGAGAGGCAACTAAGAATTTGCTGTCTTGTTATGACAGAATATACATTCCATGATAACTAAATTGCTATCATTAGCGAAAAACACACAAAGTTATTGTGCGAGTGTCATTATGTGCTGAAAGCCATACAAGGGCAGGCTCAATACACTTTGGAAAGGTAAAAGTGTGGAGGTTGCAAACAGACCCTTTTGACTGTTAGGTGCTGACAAGTCCCAATATTTGTGTAAAATAGATTTACAATCAGAAATACTTCATTACCGTATTTTTCGGACTATAAATCGCACCGGCCGAAAATGCATAATAAAGAAGGAAAAAAACATATATAAGTCGCACTGGAGTATAAGTTGCATTTTTGGGGGAAATGTATTTGATAAAAGCCAACACCAAGAATAGACATTTGAAAGGCAATTTAAAATAAATAAAGAATAGTGAACAACAGGCTGAATAAGTGTACGTTATATGACGCATAAATAACCAACTGAGAACGTGCCTGGTATGTTAACGTAACATATTATGGTAAGAGTCATTCAAATAACTATAACATATAGAACATGCTATACGTTTACCAAACAATCTGTCACTCCTAATCACTAAATCCCATGAAATCTTATACGTCTAGTCTCTTACGTGAATGAGCTAAATAATATTATTTGATATTTTACGCTAATGTGTTAATAATTTCACACATAAGTCGCTCCTGAGTATAAGTCGCACCCCCGGCCAAACTATGAAAAAAACTGTGATTTATATTCCGAAAAATACGGTAATCCCTGAGGGGAAATTTAAATTTTCAGCACAATCCCATTCACGATCAGACAAACATTATAGGGAGACAGAACAGGATCGCTGACGGGTCTGCCAACTTCCGGCGCCCCTTACAAAAAAGGTGAGATACAGGTAGACAATGGGGGGGAGAAAAAAAAATGGGTCTAAGCCTGGGCCCCTGGAGAGGGGGTCCAGACTGAGGCCAAGGGAAAAAGGAAAAAACAAGGGGTTCAATTCTCTATTAGCTGCAAACAATGTCTGAAAGCTTTTAGGCTTCACATCTAATCTAAAATTAAAGTATTCAAATCTCAGCAAGAGAAGGCAGAGGCCTATTGTTTGTTTTTTTCCCAAATCAACAGCCCTTAATAAGCGACAGAGTTTCCGTTGTGTGCCAATGTTAGCGTAGACTGTTCTACTCCACACTCTCCCATCTGTTGCTGTTTTTTCATTCTATCAATTATTTGTGTATTACAGGACATGTGAGACACACGTGGTTCCTGCAGCGATGGAAAATGGAAACAAGTCATATTTGATCAAAGCAGCTAAGTGAGTTTATTTCTTGAAAACATGAAATGTGTCAAACTACACAAGTGTCAACAGAAAGCATGACATTTACAGCTAATCTAACGTTAACCTCACAGAGATAAACATTCACATACTTGAAGTTAGCAGTAGAGTACTTTAAGTCACAGTTTTACAATAAAACAGTTGGTCGTGTCTGGAAGGTCCAACATGGTCGTCCTCAAAGATCACCACCACCATCACTGAGACAAAAACATGCTGTTAGAAAGTTCTCCATGAAATGTGTCAAAGTTTAGCAGGGATCTTGTAAATGCTGGAAGTTAAAACTTTGTCTTATTGATTAGTCTTATCAGCATCACCATGATCAACTTTACACAGGTGTAGGGGAGGGCCGTAACTAGGATTTGACAAATACCAAGGTCAAAAATTGAGGCTTTGAAAGGCTGAAATCATGGGTATCCCAGCACCATATAAATAATGTCCTGTGGTGTCCCTCAGGGCTCGATCCTAGGACCAGTCCTGATTTCAGTGCACATCCTGCCCATGCAACACATTTTTTATAAAAATATCTTATAGAGGTGTGGGGGAAAAAAATCAATTCAAATTCGAATCGCAATTCTCACGTTGTGCGATTCAGAATCGATTCTCATTTTTAAAAAATCGATTTTTTAATTAATCAATCCAACAAAACAATACACATCAATACCATAACAATGCAATCCAATTCCAAAACCAAACCCGACCCAGCAACACTCAGAACTGCAATAAACAGAGCAATTGAGAGGAGACACAAACACGACACAGAACAAACCAAAAGTAGTGAAACAAAAATGAATATTATAGACAACAGTATCAATATTAGTTACAATTTCAACATAGCAGTGATTAAAAATCCCTCATTGACATTATCATTAGACATTTATTAAATTTTTTTTTTTTTTTTTTAAAGAACAATAGTGTCACAGTGGCTTACACTTGCATTGCATCTCATAAGCTTGACAACACACTGTGTCCAATATTTTCACAAATATAAAATAAGTCATATTTTTGGTTCATTTAAGTTACATTATTGCAATCAGTTGATAAAACATTGTCCTTTACAATTATAAAAGGTTTTTACAAAAATCTACTACTCTGCTTGCATGTCAACAGACTGGGGTAGATCCTGCTGAAATCTATGTATTGAATGAATAGAGAATCCTTTTGAATCGGGAAAAAATCGTTTTTGAATCGAGAATCGTGTTGAATTGAAAAAAAAAAATCGATTTTGAATCGAATCGTGACCCCAAGAATCGATATTGAATCGAATCATGGGACACCCAAAGATTCACAGCCCTAATATCTTATCTTTATGCTGATGAGACACAAATATATGTCCCTCTAAAAAGGAAAACTGACACAATGTTTAAAATAACTTTTAAATTGTCTTGAGGACATAAAAGAATGGTTGGCAGTAAACTTCTTAAATTTAAATGAGAACAAGACCCAAGTAATTTTATTTGATTGAAAAATAAACCACAATGCTCACCCTAGTGACCTGGTGCCCCTGATGCCTTATTTTAAACACAGTCACAAATCTTGGTTTTAAGTTGGACAGTGATTTTAAGTTGGAAAAGCAGATTAATTTAGCAAAAAATTTAATCCGTTTTATCTTAACAACGTTTTATACTGCTTCTCCCTCTGTATGTTAGTATGAACCAATGGCTCGTTTACAGTTAGTCCAAAATGCTGCTGCTCGCCCTTTAACTGCCACTAAAAACATAAACACATTAACCCCATTTTAGCATCCCTTCACTGGCTCCTTATTCATTTTAGAATTAATCTTAAAATGTTAGTTTGTTTTTAAATCTCTTAACGGATTGGTGCCACAAAACATGTCAGACCTTTTAAAAAATCTACACCCAACAAGGTCTCTGAGGTCAGCTGATTAATTTCTTCTAGTCGTCCCAAAGACATGATTAAAACCCAGAGGGTATCGTGCATTTTCAGCTGTGGCTCCAAAACTTTGGAACTATCCCTCTTGTTATTCAGACGGCTCCCTCTTTGACTTTTAAATCACCTCATAACAAACATATTTTTACTCCTTAGCTTTTATACCAGCATGAAAGTTGTGTGATTTTAGTCTATTTTCTTTTCTTTTGTGTATTTATTCTATTTTTAGTTCATTTACATTTTAATGTGCTTCTTCATGCAAAACGCTCCTACGGCCCCCCACTGACCGTGAAGCCCTACACAAAGCGGGTGTTCTGCATTTAGGGCGAGGCGGCACCTGACTCAGACAACAATATTTTACCGACAGCATTTCACATCAATTTCATTCTCACAGCAGGGAAGTCTTCAATCAATATCTGCTTAAGTCTTAAACAAGTCAAAGATGTGTGCAGTACAAGGTGCAATGCAGTTATATCATCTTGTAAACACCACACACATCCATCAATGTGTTTCTATTCATTACAATTACTCAGCTGGAAATAATTTATGTAGGCAGAGCGCAGACTTTTTACATGCTTTCTTTATATCATATTACATTAATAAATCAATAAGCACATTAGGGTGTACAGTTAAGCAAGATGCCATGCAAATGCGGCACGATGTCAGACGGTGACTAGAGAACTGTCAGCGGATGCTATCTTGCTGCTGAGCAACTTTATGGATTATTACATCCATCCATCCATCTGCTTCCACTTATCCAAGGTCGGGTCGCGGAGGCAGCAGCCGAAGCAGCGAAGCTCAGACTTCCCTCTCCCCAGCTACTTTGTCCAGCTTCTCCCGGAAAATCTCGAGGCATTCCCAGGCCAGCTGGGAGACATGTCCTGGGTCTTTCCTGTGGCCTCCTACCGGTCGGGGAAGGTAGGCGTTCGGGGGGCATCCTGACAAGATGCTCGAACCATCTCATCTGGCTCCTCACGATGTGGAGGAGCAACGGCTTTACTTTGATCTCCTCCCAGATGACAGAGCTTTTCACCCTATCTCTAAGGTAGAGTCCCGCCACCCAGCGGAGGAAGCTCATTTCAGCCGCCTGTACCCGTGATCATGTCCTCATGACCATAGGTGAGGATAGGTACGTACTGTAGATGGACCGATAAATTGAGAGCATTGCCTTCTGTCTCAGCTCCTTCTTCACCACGCTGGATCTGTACAGCGTCCGAATCACTGCACCAATCTGCCTGACGTTCTCACGATCCACTCTTCCCTCACTCGTGAACAAGACTGAGATACTTGAGCTCCTTCACTTAGGGCAGGATCTCCTACCCATTCCAGAAATGGCACTCCACCCTTTTCCAGGCGAGAACCATGGACTCGCACTTGGAAGTGTTGATTTACATCCCAGTCGCTTCACACTCGGCTGCAAACCAATCATGTGAGAGCTAAAGATCCTGGCAAGAAGAAGCCAGCAGGACCACATCATCTGCAAAAAGCAGAGACTTAATCCTGCAGCCACCAAAGCGGACCCCCTCGACTGCACCTAGAAATTCTGTCCATAAAAGTTATGAACAGAACCGGTAACAAAGGGCAGCTCTGGCGGGGTTCAACTCTCACTGGAAACCAGTCCGACTTACTGCCGGCAACACAGACCAAGCTCTGACACCGGTCATACAGGGAATGGACCCCCACAATCAAGCACTTCAATTCCCCAAACTTGCTGAGCATTCCTCACAAGACACGGTTGAACGTCGTCTCCACGTCCACAAAGCACATGTAGACTCAGCTCCTCCCACTGAGGTTGCCGCCAGTCTCTCCACCAGCCGGGGTGCTATCGGCTAAAGGTCCAGCTTCACTTCCTGCTCCAGCGTCGCAATCTACGGGGGACCCTCCAGAGAAGTACAGTGCGGCATGGATAAAGGAATGGTACCGGAAGATGTTGATTGAGCTGGAAATGGAGGATCAGCTTCTTGTGTCGACACCACCAGCAGCCAAACTCACTCCAGCTTCAGATCCTGTTCAAGTCGAGACCGCTCCGGTTTCAAACTTGCCCAAGCCAAACTCGCTCCAGCTTTGACGCCCGCTCAAGCCAAGCTGACATCTCCAGCACGACCTGCGCCACCTGTCCTGCATCCAGCTAAGCTACCACTTCCTGCACAGCCTCCGCTGCTTGTCCTCAACCAACTGCTTCCAGTTAGACTTCCAGCCCAGCCGCCTGCTGCTCTAGATTTGGTTCTACCGACACCACCAGCCTCTCCAATGGGTCTTCTGACGCCACCAGCATCATCTCAAGTAGGTCTGCCAACGCCACCATCCTCGACTCAAGCAGGTCTTCTGACGCCACCAGCGTCATCTCAAGTAGGTCTGCCGCCGCCACCATCCTCGACTCAAGTGGGTCTGCCGACACAACCATCTTTGTCTCAAGTAGATCTGCCGACACCACCATCTTCGTCTCAAGTAGATCTGCCGACACCACCATCTTCGCCTCAAATGGGTCTGTTGACACCACCATCTTCGTCTCAAGTAGGTCTCTCTCTGGAGCCAGCCATACGCAGCAACGCCAAAGACCTGAGCGTGGACCTTTACAACTTCTGGGGCGTCGTTCGCGCTTTTCATGGACACCCTACACCCTCCGCGCCATCAGCAGCCATGCCCAGAACTTGGGTGTGGACAAGAATGGCTGCTGAGGATTTGGTCCCGCTCACATCTGCCTCCTCTTCAGCCACATTCGTGGTCGCATGCCTCGCCAGCTGCAGCAGCATTTAATTCGCCGCCACCACCTGACTTGTCCCCGGTGGCCTCAGGGACACTTGGCGTGGCGACCCGCCGCCAACTACTCCCTTCACCCTCCCTGTTTTGAAATTGTTCTACTACTATTATCATTTACGTAACAAATA
This sequence comes from Entelurus aequoreus, assembly GCF_033978785.1. Classification (NCBI taxonomy): domain Eukaryota; kingdom Metazoa; phylum Chordata; class Actinopteri; order Syngnathiformes; family Syngnathidae; genus Entelurus; species Entelurus aequoreus. The sequence goes on along the minus strand of NC_084746.1, from coordinate 46,010,972 downwards.
ATATATTGTGATATATATTGGTATTGCAGGAGGCTGCAATAAACATTGCAATGTACATTTTAAGTAATTATTGCCCATCACTAATAATAATAATGATTTTTATTTATCTGAAAAACGCTTTTTTGCAGCAAGCAAGAAAAAAATAATTTGTTCATCTCTACTTCTTGGGGACAACAACAAACATTAGTTTCACCTGGAATGAAGCAACAGTAAGTCAGTTGTCCTCCTTTTGGTACTTCAGTTTCTTCTCTGCAACAAAGACAACACGGGAAGTGAATCACAATATTTTACTCAAGTCATGTTCTCATATTCTTTGCCATTTTACTGTTTTTTACAGAAGCCTGTTTAGGCAGTAGGGCTGGACAATTATGGCAACTATAATAATACTTTGACTGATATTGAAAACACGATTAATAACTTGATTATTCATTCATTTGAAAACGAGTATTGTACCACCAAATCTCAATTTTAAATATAAATTAAAAGTACAAACAGATATACATTTGTAACAATCTAACTACAAGTAAAAAAAAACAATAGTTACAGCAATACATTTAAATAACAAATGTAAAAAAAAGTTTTTCCAGTTTACATTTTTTTGAATTCCGTTTTTTACCTTTTCCACTTGCGTATTTTACCACTATAGAATGTGTGCTTTTTGTGTCATATCTTGTATACAATTTAATAAAATGTTGGTTAATTAAATACACACATCCTTACATGTATCGGTACATTACATCTTTGGACAATTTTGACCAGTATTTTAAGTCAAGGAATACAAATTTTGTATTAAGTACATTATGCTTGTGTAAAGTACTTATTGAAACCTTTATTTTGTTAGCGCAGTCAGACCGGATGTTGTGCATGCCGCTGTTATCGTGAAGGGAGAAAGTGTGCTGATGTTCTGAGCTTGATGAGTTTTGAGACGCCCTGTGGGTGTTTAAAAAACAAAGACGGCCTCTCAAGTTGCGACTGCTGTCCTGTTTGCACATTGATTTTACATCGACGATGTCGTTAACAACACCAGCAGATCAGATGTGTTGTGGGTGTCTGCATTGTTCTTGCTAGCTTTAGATCCGTAGTTTAGTCATGTTTCAAGTGGCCATCAAGACAATGCTTAGTTCAGGACGGGACGGTTGAGTATTTCGAGGATGAATGAGCAGTACCGGACACATTATTTTTCAAAACAAATGTTCCTTCTTCTCGCAAAGACAGCATTTCACTCACATTTATGTCAATTTCCTTGATATTCTGCGTTTAACCGCGGATTCCGTTTTATTGGCCAATTCTGTGACTCCGTCCGCAGTTACATGAACGCAAAAATCATATGGCTTGGTTTTTTTGTTGAGTGTCGGCATACTAGCGCTCTGTCAAACAAAAAGTAGCAAACATGACATCCCAAACTTTTAGTAGACATGCTCATTTTTTCCCCACAATTTGATTTAATTAACTATTTGGGCACCCTGTTGGGTGTAGACAAGGAGTTTATACAGTGATGAGTATTTTGCAAATACAAGATTTCTGAATGCGTGACAGCATAAATTTGGATTACGTTTTTTGCTTTTCATTCCTGCCACCCAATGGAATGGAGGAAGTGCGTGCAAGTAAAAGCTCTACAACTTTAGTTAGAAAATGTTCTTACTTATTTTCTTGGCCGATGTCTTGGTATGAACGGGAGTATCAACATATTCAGCAGCTTTCTTCTTCTTCTTCTTTGACAGCAGAGACAAATGTCCAACAGGAAGACAATGAAGGTTCCCAACATCATCTTCCTTCTCCTCTTCGTTGGCTGCTCTCTTCTTTCTTTTGTCTTTCTTGCCATTGACATCTATTATTGACTTCTTCTTGCTCTTTGGTGCTTCTTCCTCTGACTTTGAAGCTTTTGATGGCTGAGGCATGTCTTTTGTAATGTCTTTCCTGCAGAACATCAGCACACGTTAGAAGAAAAAAATATAAAAATTAAAAAAACATGTTAAAATATTAAACGTTTGTTTTTACATCATGTCATTTTAGCCTGTTTTTCATATTTGTTTGAACATTTGTTTTTTACATTATTTTATTTCAATATGCTGTTTTTTCATAATACCTTTTTATTTTAGCTTGTTTGGTTTTAATATGTTATTTCAACATGTTTTTTTACATTTAATTTTTTTGCGCCATATACTTACATATATATATACACACATATGTCACATTTAATCATACCAGGGTTGTACGGTATATCGGTACTAATAAAGTATTGCAGTACTAATCAATTGAAATCGGTACTATACCACCTTTGAAAACTACCGGTAGCGTTCTTTCATCCAAGTGCCGCTGTGTGGCGGTGACTACACAGCGCATGATGTTGAGTGTCAAAACGCGCACACAAACATCTTGGAGAGGAAAAATGTCAAAAAACTACAATTCTACTGGTTAATAAAGAGGGTGCGGGAAGCGCAATATGGAGGTATTTGGGCTTTAAAACTAACAATAAAAATGATGCTTTAAACAGGGAGGCAAGTACTGTTTGTCAGCTCCCAGACCGTGGTCGAGGTGAGCAGGGGAGACCTTTCACTTCACAATGGGTCCTTAAAGCGCCACTCTTTGGTCGGCATGATGAGGCCGTTGATTAGTCACAACTTGGTCACTTTATTTATAATTTCCACAGGGCACAACCGGACATCCACCATGCTATTGACACTCCTGCACATGCTTGCGCTGCCTCTCCTAACTTGCCCACTCACTTACTCACCCCACATACTGCCATTCTTAAAGGCCTACTGAAACCCACTACTACCGACCACGCAGTCTGATAGTTTATATATCAATGATGAAATCTTAACATTATAACACATGCCAATACGGCCGGGTTAACTTATAAAGTGACATTTTAAATTTGCCGCTAAACTTCCGGTTCGAAACGCCTCTGAGGATGACGTATGCGCGTGACGTAACCCGGCGAACACGGATATGCCTTCCACATTGAAGCCAATACGAAAAAGCTCTGTTTTCATTTCATAATTCCACAGTATTCTGGACATCTGTGTTCGTGAATCTGTTGCAATCATGTTCATTGCATTATGGAGAAGGAAGCTGAGCAAGCAAAGAAGAAAGTTGTCGGTGCGAAATGGACGTATTTTTCGAACGTAGTCAGCAACAACAGTACACAGCCGGCGCTTCTTTGTTTACATTCCCGAAAGATGCAGTCAAGATGGAAGAACTCGGATAACAGAGACTCTAACCAGGAGGACTTTTGACTTCGATACACAGACGCCTGTAGAGAACTGGGACAACACAGACTCTTACCAGGATTACTTTGATTTGGATGACAAAGACGCAGACGTGCTACTGTGAGTATGCAGCTTTGTCTTCTAAACATTTGATCGCTTGACCGTATGTGCGCAACTTTTTTTTGCGTATGTACGTAACTTTTTTAAAATATATAAGCTTTATGAACCTTGGAAAGTGAACGGTCTTTTGGGCTGAGTGATTGTGTGTGTTGATCAGGTGTTTGAATTGTATTGGCGTGTTCTATGGAGCTAGGAGCTAGCATAGGAGCTAGGAGCTAGCATAACAAACACGCAGGTGTTTTTATGCAGGATTAATTTGTGGCATATTAAATATAAGCCTGGTTGTGTTGTGGCTAATAGAGTATATATATGTCTTGTGTTTATTTACTGTTGTAGTTATTCCCAGCTGAATACCAGGTACCGTGAGTATGCAGCCTTGGCTGCTAAACATTTGATAGCTTGACCGTATGTGCGCGTCACGTACGTAACTTTTTAAAAATATATAAGCTTTATGAACCTTGGGTTAGGTGAACGGTCTTTTGGGCTGAGTGATTGTGTGTGTTGATCAGGTGTTTGAATTGTATTGGCGTGTTCTATGGAGCTAGGAGCTAGCAGAGGAGCTAGGAGCTAGCATAACAAACACGCAGGTGTTTTTATGCAGGATTAATTTGTGGCATATTAAATATAAGCCTGGTTGTGTTGTGGCTAATAGAGTATATATATGTCTTGTGTTTATTTACTGTTGTAGTCATTCCCAGCTGAATATCAGGTCACCCCCGGCTCTCACAGCATCTTCCCTATCTGAATAGCTTCAACTCCCCACTAGTCCTTCACTTGCACTTTACTCATCCACAAATCTTTCATCCTCGCTCAAATTAATGGGGAAATTGTCGCTTTCTCGGTCCGAATCTCTCTCACTTCATGCGGCCATCATTGTAAACAATAGGGAACTTTGCGTATATGTTCAACTGACTACGTCACGCTACTTCCGGTAGGTGCAAGCCTTTTTTTTATCAGATACCAAAAGTTGCAATCTTTATCGTCGTTGTTCTATACTAAATCCTTTCAGCAAAAATATGGCAATATCGCGAAATGATCAAGTATGACACATAGAATAGATGTGCTATCCCCGTTTAAATAAAAAAAAATAATTTCAGTAGGCCTTTAAAGCAGCACACACACACACATACATTACTCTCACAACAGCTGCTTTGAAACACGCCTCGCCCAATGCGGCAATTAGTATTACTACCTCTGCTTCAAACTTAGGTAAACATTTAAATACTAAGCATTCAGAGCTGCACAAAGAGTTATAAAAAAATGACAGGTAATAATGTAGTTGTTACACCTGTCCTGCTGTTCAGTCCAGTGCAGTCTGTAGTCGAGGAGCACAGGGAAGACGTTTCATTCAGGGTCGATGCCATTTCAATGCATTTTAATTTATATTTTAACCTTGTAAAATTGCTCTGTGACTGTGAGTGTATAAGACAGTATAAGTATAAGATATTATGTTAAAATAAAGCCAATATTGATATTTTTCATAGTTCCCTTTATTTGGAAGTATCGAAAAGTATCGATATACATTTGGTACCTGTACTAAATTATTGGTATCAGGACAACCCTAATCCATCCATCCACACACACACACACACACACACACGGTCCTTATACACACCATAATAATACTCATAGTTGACAATCCATCAAGCGGTGCAGCTTCATAGCTTACCAAAGTCGTACTAAAACATTTTGACAGATTTTTGAGCGCCGTGTGCAATGTTCGATATTCTCAATGGAACATTTAAAGTTGTGGTGTATAAGCATCATCCTGCAGTCTACACGTATCTCTTATGTGTGACTACCATCTACTGGTCACACTTATCATTACACCATGTACCAAATACAATAGCTTCGAGGTCACGATCCACAACCAGAATTATTCCATACATTAGGCGCATTGGGTTATAACGCACAATGTCGATTTTTGAGAAAATTAAAGGCTTTTAAGTGCGCCTTATAGTCCGAAAAATATTTTATTTCAACATGTACATTTTTTTATATTTAATTTTTACATATTTTCCATTTTAAAAATAAAAATATGAACACATTTGCTAAAATTAAATAGTAATTAAAATATGTTAATATAATGTACAAAAAATTGTTAATATAAAACAAACAAAAAAAAAACATCTTAAAATAAAATGGTACTTTAAAAAAAAACAGCAGGGTGACTCACTTGTTCTGGCCAAGCTGAAGTTTCTTCCTTTTCATGCTTATCCTCTTCTTGAGACTTAGCTTCTTGCGCCATCGTGTCTTCTTGCTGGAGGAGCACTGAGTAGCGGCACCACCTTCCGTACAGAAGAGGAATCAATCACAATGTTCTTAGTTCTTAGTGATGAATAAAATATTTAGTGTTTCATCTATTTTACCTGCTGTTTCCTCTTTCTTTGGCGTCTCTGTGCCGCCTCCTGCTGGTCCTGCATCACACTGCACCTCCTGGCTGCTCTCACCTATCATCTTCTTCCTCTTCTTCTTCTTCTTTCCCTTTGTCTCTTCTTTTTCCTCCTCCAGTGGACACACCCCATCATCCACTTTTTCCTCCTGAATGTCTTCCACTTTCTTCCTTTTGACTTCACCTTCAGAGGATTTTTCTTTATCGTGCTTCTTCCTCTTCTTGCCTTTCTTATTTTCTGATGGCTCCTCGAGGTCTTGCTGCTCTCCTACGGAATAAAGTTACACATCCATGTTTGAATGATGGAATAAAGTCAATAATCCATCAAAACTATTACGCGATCCTGTCTTCTTGCTGGAAGAGCACCGAGTAGCGGCACCACCTTCCGTACAGTAGAGGAAACAATCACAATGTTCTTAGTCCATCCCCATCCATTTTCTACCGCTTGTCCCTTTCGGGGTTGCGGGGGGTGCTGGAGCCTATCTCAGCTGCAGTCGGGCCGAAGGCCCTGGACATGTCGCCACCTCATCGCAGGGCCAACACTGATAGACAACATTCAGATGACTAAAATCTTAAGTGTTTCATCTATTTTACCTTCAGTTTCCTCTTTCTTTGGCGTCTCTGTGTCGCCTCCTGCTGGTCCTGCATCACACTGCACCTCCTGGCTCCTGTCACCGGTCTTCTTCTTCCCCTTCTTCCTCTTCTTTACCTTTGTCTCCTCTTTTTCCTCCTCCAGTGGACACACCCCATTCTCCACTTTTTCCTCCTGAAGGTCTTCCACTTTCTTCTGTTTGACTTCACCTTCAGAGGATTTTTCTTCATCGTGTTTCTTCCTCTTCTTGCCTTTCTTTTTTGCCGATGGCTCCTCAAGGTCTTGCTGCTCTCCTACAGAACAAAGGCACACATCCATGTTTGAATGATGAAATAAAGTCGATAATCCATCAAAACTATTTTGTGACTTTCACGCAAACTTGATCTTTTACAACTTGCAGTAAGTACACAAAGTGTGTAAAATGTCAGCGGCAGAGTGAATCCGCCCCCTCTAATGCTAGGTTCACACCAACGGCGCTTTGACGGTCGCTTTAAAGCGGCGTTAAAGCCTAACAAAGCGTGATTAAAGCGTGAGGGTCGTAATGGATCGTAGGAAAGCTTGTAGTGAAGCGGGACATGCGGCAAGATCGCCAAATTTTTTTAAACGGTTTAAAAAAATTCATCGCTCTGTCAAGAATGGAATAAAGCGCCGAGAGCGTATCAAAGCGTGACAAAGCTCAGCAAAGCTTGACTCAAAGCGTTGGAAAGCTTAACAGATCTTGGTTCAAAGCACAGACCCCAGTCGCCACCGCAGCTCCGGATAAACGGTGTTCTCCCTCCTGCTCGTCGGTCAACCTCCCCTTGTCTTTGCTGTTCTTCCTCCCTCTCCTCCGCCTCAAGGGTTAAGATGTAGTTATACAAAATGGAGACAAACATCATGTCTTCTTCAGATAGATCATGCTCTGGTACACCTAGAACTTCTTGATCTTGTTGCTCTGCCATCCTGTTCGGGAGCCAAAGATGCAATGACTTTGTGCATATGCTGCATCTTTATACACCGCTGGAGTGACATCGGCGACCTCTATAATTCCAATGCGTAACAGAGCGTAACAATGCACAACAGAGCTTGATAATCGTGTCAGAGCCTGATTTAAAGCGTCAGGATCGCATCAAAGCGTAGTAAAGTTCAATAAAGCGTAATAAAACGTATCAAAGCGTGATTTAAAGCGTATCAAAGCGGCATCAAAGCGGCATCAAATCGTGAGGAACGGTAACAAAGCGGGAAAGAATTTGTACTAATTCGTATCAGAGCGTATCAAAGCATAACATTACTTCGGAGATCTGGATATTCGTGGAAAAATTGACAAAAATGACGGCGCTTTGCTCGCCGCTTTAAAGCGCGGCAAGCGCCGTTGGTGTGAACCAGGCATAAGCGTCTTCACAGCCGCTCGCCAGTCTTGCCAATAAAGTGACAAATACGACATATGCGAGTGTAGTTTGTACAAGAGAAGGTTACAGAGCCCTGATTGGCTGCACCAACCTGCAGGAGATAGGGCTTGGTTCTGTGTTGGCTGGTCGTTGGTATCCTGAGCGCAGGTGGCCGTGGCCTGCAGGACGATTTGTGTGTTTTCTTCAGGTTTCAATTCTGCAGCTTTCACATTTATCAGCTCAGTGCAGTCATCTGAGGTGGGCGTGGCCTCTGTTTGAGTGACATCTGCCTCCTCCGGGTCAGGGGTTTCACCTTCGACCTCTGAGGAGTCTGTGATGTCTTGTGGCTGCAAGAGGGAGATGGCACGCATGTCCTCTGGCTCAGGGGTTTCACCTTTGACCTCTGAGGAGTCTGTGATGTCTTGTGGCTGCAAGAGGGAGATGGCACGCATGTCCTCTGGCTCAGGGGTTTCACCTTTGACCTCTGAGGAGTCTGTGATGTCTTGTGGCTGCAAGAGGGAGATGGCATGTGTGTCCTCTGGCTCAGGGGTTTCACCTTTGACCTTTTTGACCACCATGATGACTCGTGGCTGCTGGAGGAATATGAAATAGGAGAGCTAACGTCAGCAGATGCTAGTTTCTATGTAGAAATGTCATTAGACTTAGACTTCCTTTTTATTGTCATTCAAATTTGAACTTTACAGTACAGATAAGAACGAAATTTCGTTACATTAGCTCATGGGTGTCAAACTCTGGCCCACGGGCCAAATTTCACTTGGCCCTTGAGGCGATATCAAATTAACACTAGAGCTGGCCCGCCGATTATATACAGCGGCAGTGCCGCTGTAACACCGCATTCACCGCTAATTCTCATACTTGCCAACCCTCCCGGGAGACTCCCAAATTTCAGTGCCCCTCCCGAAAATCGTCACATCCGCTTTTCATCCAGTCCAACGAGTGCTGGCCCACTCACATAATATGTGCGGCTTCTGCACGCACACACAAGTGAATGCAATGCATACTTGATCAACAGCAATACGGGTCACACTGAGGGTAGCCGTATAAACAACTTTAACACTGTTAGAAATGTACGCCACACTGTGAACCCACACCAAACAAGAACGACAAACACATTTCGGGAGAACATCCGCACCGTAACACAACATAAACACAACAGAACAAATACCCAGAACCCTTTGCAGCACTAACTCTTCCGGGACGCTACAAGGTGTGTGGGGGGGGGGAAGTAGCGTTAGTGCTGCAAAGGGTTCTGGGTATTTGTTCTGTTGTGTTTATGTTGTGTTACGGTGCGGATGTTCTCCCGAAATGTGTTTGTCGTTCTTGTTTGGTGTGGATTCACAGTGTGGCGTACATTTCTAACAGTGTTAAAGTTGTTTATACGGCCACCCTCAGTGTGACCCGTATTGCTGTTGATCAAGTATGCGTTGCATTCACGTGTGTGTGCGTACAGAAGCCGCACATATCTTGTGACTGGGCCGGCACGTTGTTAGAATGGATGAAAAGCGGACGTGGCGACAGCTCGTAGAGGACGTTAAAGGCAGTGTCTTTAAGGCACGCCCTCAAGACTGTGGTCTGGGTGGACTACGAGATATAATGACTGATAAACACCTTCATTCGATAATGAAGGTTGCCTCAGCTCAAAGCCTGAGCCCCGACATTAATGAACTAGCATCCAAGAAAAGATGGCAGGTATCTGGCTTGGGCACATCAGATTAGATCAGTGTGTTGCAAACTGAGCAGTTTAAAGTCCTGAATGGTTGGTTTATTCATTGTTATTTTATTTTCAAATTTATTAGCCTGTGGAAAAAGTTAATGTTGATATTTACCTCAGAAGGCTGCAAATAGAAAAAAGGCATTCAATTTTTATTTAAATTGTATTTGATATGCCATTGATATTTTTTAATTTTTATTATTATTATTATTTGAAACTCGATTTTGCACGTCACTATAAAGTTATATAAGCCTTGCTTGTTCAATATTCAATGCAAAACTTGTTTGGGTCCCTATTAAAAGGTTAATTTGTTCAACCTTGGCCTGCGGCTTTGTTCAGTTTTAAATTTTGGCCCACTCTGTATTTGAGTTTGACACCCCTGCATTAGCTCATGGTAGTGCAGGATAAAAAAAAATCAATAAGGTGCAGACATAAATAAATAGATTACTGTACAGATAAATATATTGCACTTTTGCATATGCATCCAGGTTTATGGATGTATGTTATATTGTCTTTATATTCCAGCGAGTTAATCCATTTTTGGGGGGGAATTGAGGGGATTATTATGATGCGTTCAAGAGTCTTATGGCCTGAGGGAAGAAGCTGTTACAGAACCTGTAACAGGTTACTGTTTCATGCAGATTACTGTCTCATGCAGAATTTTCAGCCTCACATTGGATACTGAAAATGCACCACAACAAATGTTACACTTTCTGGCGTGTTGGAGTCCTGTCAGGACCCTGGATGAGGGTGTGGGATATTTTCCCCAGCTAGTCTGTACCCTTAAAGCATTCATGGTGTACGCTGCTTGACACTGGAACAGATTATTAGCCATAAAAAGTAGAAAACAAGTTTGACAAATGACGCATTATGAATCTTCATGGAATTCTGCCAATCATCCATGCATAAAAACATACATGCACGCATACATAATCTGCCTTGTAGCAGTGAAAACACACACGCACAGGATGTCTGGACAGATGAACAGAGGCAGACGAGACATAAAAGTGTGTATTCACAAATGATTACAGTGAGTGGAGCTGAGCTATGTGTGTGTAATCACATGGAAAAACAAGCTTCAGCGCTCGCTCACTTCCTCTTGATGAAGTGACAGACATTTACCTCTTTAAATCCAGTCAGCATTTTTATATCATACAGCTGTTTCTGATATTTTGCTCACCTTATTGTCCTCGTCTCCTTCTTCCTCTTCTTTGTCATCATCAGGAGAGTCGTCGTGAGCGTTTCCGTTGGCTTCCATCGTCTGCTCAGAGGCTGAAACGTGAAAATGTGTCAAATTTGATGTCATAAAAAACGCAAATAAACTAAAACAGTACATGACAACCTACCCAATGAAGCTTTGGTATCCATGTTGTATTCTTCTGAGAGGGTCTCATCAGCGCTCCCCCGAGGTTTAATTTTGATTGATTTATCCTCAGCTAGCTGCTCGGCATGCTGGGAAATAAAGCACAGCCTGCAAACACAAGCACACAGTCATATGTATGTAAAATTGTAAATATCGACATACTATGTACATACTAGTGGTGTAACGGTACGTGTATTTGTATTGAACCGTTTCGGTACGGAGGTTCCGATTCGGTTCGGAGGTGTACCGAACGAGTTTCCACACGGACATATTAAGTAGCGTAACGTACGTTGTGTAAACAATGCACACCGAGGCACAACACACGGCATGCTAGCAGCTAACGGGCTACGATAGACTGACCATACGTCCTCTTTTCACCGGACATGTCCTCTTTTGCGGAGCTGTCAGGGCGGAGTTTTTTAAATGCCTCAAATGTCCGGCATTTTGAGTTAGGGTTGCGTGTATTTTCAATGTACGTTCAGGGTTAAGAAGGGGTTAAAAACAAAACAAATTGTGCGCGCAGCAGCATTGGTGAGGGAGGGGCAGAGAGAGAGAGAGCGAGAGAGTTATGATAAACGCGCAACTGTCCCCAGGCTCTGCTTTTTAGCCATAGATTTATCAGATTTAATTTTTTATTATCTATAGCAGGGGTGTCAAAAGTGTGCCCCGGAGGCCATTTGCGGCCCACAGCTAATGTTTTAAAGGCCCACGGTACATTCTAAAAATATTATTAAAATAAACAAAAACATAACAAAAGTGAAATAAAAAAGCTTAAAGGTTAAATGTAATTTAGAAAAAAGTTGCAATGTTGACTAATAAAACAGAGCTGGTTTTTTTTCTTTCAAACTGTCATTGCTCAATACATAAAATTGAATCAAAATCAATGTTATTATGAATTATTGACCTATCCAAAGTTCCCATTACTTCACATTAAATATTCCACTAAGAAAAATATTTTTGGTGGAAGATTTTGCAAATTTGGTAAATAAATAACCCAAAAATGTATATTTTGTTGTTTTCTTACCGTACCGAAAATGAACCGAACCGTGACCTCTAAACCGAGGTACGTACCGAACCGAAATTTTTGTGTACCGTTACACCCATAGTACATACACTTACAGCATATGCATATGAAATAACATATATACATAATACAAATTTATTTGGAATAGCAAAGTTAGTTTGTGTGTTATTACTATATTTACCTTAAAAAAATATTTTCTTTTAAGATTTTTGAATGGGATTGACATAAGAATTAAAGGTGTCGTATTTTGAGTGACTAGACTCAGAGTGCACGGAGCACAAAAAAAGTGACTTAAACTATACTTACACTGCAAGCCAAAGTGGACCAAATCTGATTTTTTTCTAAATCTGATTTTTTCCAGTTGACTGTTTAATTTACAAGTAAAATGTGATCTTTATCAGACTCCAGTATACATACGCACAGGCCTCAACGTCACTTCCGTGCGCAGTTCAATAAAGTGAATACAAAAGGAAGTTGATCGGATTCTGTAAATGAACAAGGAAATTGCTACTGCACGAGAACACATGACCAGCGTGTTAGTGGGTTTGTGCCATGGCTGTTGTGTAGAGAAAGTAGGCAGATGATGGAAAACAACTACAAGAGGAGGAAAACCAGAAGTGCAAAAAAGGAAAGTGATCGTGCTGCACACATAAATGACATAGCTCGACCAAAGATGGCGTAAAACTCACAAACAGGTCGCATTGCCGTTTAGACTGCAGTCACATTTAAAAAGATAAGATTTCAACTGGATTTGGACTACTTCCTGATGTGGCTCAAATCGGATGCAAAGATATCAGATTTGAAGAACTGGAGGGTTTCGACTTGCTAAAAAAATATCCGATCTGTGTCACTGAGGGCAAAAAAATCCGATTTGGTGTCGAGTGTAAACAGAGACTTACTTCATCCACGCTCTGTAGATGTCTTGTAGGTTAACGCTTGCTTGTGGTGCCTCCACCTGCACACCAAACACAATGCAGTATTAATAATAAATAATAGTAATGAATACATGAATAAATAAATATATATACATATATAGATATACTGTATATGTGTGTGTGTTTATAGGTCACATATTTACACATGTGTAAATATACATATAATATGTGTAAATATAAGTACATATGTATATATACATACACATGTATATATACATGCATACGTACATATGTATATACACACATGCATACGTACATATGTATATATACACATGCATACGTACATATGTATATATACATGCATACGTACATATGTATATATACACATGCATACGTAAATATGTATATATACACATGCATACATACATATGTATATATACACATGCATACGTAAATATGTATATATACACATGCATACATACATATGTATATATACACATGCATACGTACATATGTATATATACACATGCATACGTACATATGTATATATACACATGCATACGTACATATGTATATATACACATGCATACATACATATGTATATATACACATGCATACGTACATATTTATATATACATGCATACGTACATATGTATATATACACATGCATACGTACATATGTATATATACACATGCATACGTACATATGTATATATACACATGCATACATACATATGTATATATACACATGCATACGTACATATTTATATATACATGCATACGTACATATGTATATATACACATGCATACGTACATATGTACCGGTATATATACACGTGCATACGTACATATGTATATATGCACACATGCATACATTCATACATGCATACATACGTATATATGCACACATACATACATACATATATATGTAAATATACATACATACGGATATATACATATAGTCGAGGTTTCTTTGGTTTATCCGTTATACAGTGCTCAATACCGGGGTAGAGCGGAATATACAAGAGAGGCTATTAATAAATAAATAAATGGGTTATACTTGTATAGCGCTTTTCTACCTTCAAGGTACTCAAAGCGCTTTGACACTATTTCCACATTCACCCATTCACACACACATTCACACACTGTTGGCGGGAGCTGCCATGCAAGGCGCTAACCAGCAGCCATCAGGAGCAAGGGTGAAGTGTCTTGCCCAAGGACACAACGGACGTGACTAGGATGGTAGAAGGTGGGGATTGAACCCCAGTAACCAGTAACCCTCAGATTGCTGGCACGGCCACTCTACCAACTTCGCCACGCTATATCATCCCTACAAGCCTGTTTCGCAGGTTTTTTTTTTTAATAAAAAGCTCGTCAGGGGAAACTTGCGAAACAGGCTTGTAGGGATGATATAGCCTCGTGTTTTTTCCTGACCTAACGTACATATATATATATATATATATATACACTAGCGTTCAAAAGTTTGGGGTCACCCAAACAATTTTGTGGAATAGCCTTCATTTCTAAGAACAAGAATAGACTGTCGAGTTTCAGATGAAAGTTCTCTTTTTCTGGCCATTTTGAGCGTTTAATTAACCCCACAAATGTGATGCTCCAGAAACTCAATCTGCTCAAAGGAAGGTCAGTTTTGTAGCTTCTGTAACGAGCTAAACTGTTTTCAGATGTGTGAACATGATTGCAAAAGGGTTTTCTAATCATCAATTAGCCTTGTGAGCCAATGAGCAAACACATTGTACCATTAGAACACTGGAGTGATAGTTGCTGGAAATGGGCCTCTATACACCTATGTAGATATTGCACCAAAAACCAGACATTTGCAGCTATAATAGTCATTTACCACATTAGCAATGTATAGAGTGTATTTCTTTAAAGTTAAGACTAGTTTAAAGTTATCTTCATTGAAAAGTACAGTGCTTTTCCTTCAAAAATAAGGACATTTCAATGTGACCCCGAACTTTTGAACAGTAGTGTATATGTATATTATATATATATATATATATATATATATATATATATATATATATATATATATATATATATATATATATATATATATATATATATATATATATATATATATATATATATATATATATATATATATATATATATATGTGTGTGTGTTTGGATGTAAACCAACCTTTGCTCGCCTTTATTTACTTGTTAGAATGCATGAAAAAAAAAAAGTGTTCTTGTCTTAAATAAAGATTGTGAATGATAAGCAAAATTCCAAAAAAAGTGCAGTCCCCCTTTAAACTTTATAGGCAGATTGTAAACCGACCTTTGCTCACCTTTATTTACTAGTTAGAATGCATGAAAAACATGTGTTCTTGTCTTAAATAAAGATTGTGAATGATAGGCAAAATTCCAAAAAAAGTGCAGTCCCCCTTTAAGACAAATCAAACCACAGGAAATATGTTGAAAGAAATACATCTTTCTACAAAAGAAAACACGTTAGCCTGGTTCACTGCATAATGTTTTACAGGGTTTATTTATGTTGTAATGTGCTAAATCCTTTTAAAGCAACATTTTGTGGTATTGTTTTAGTACCACTAACTTTTAATAATGACCAATATTAAGTTTGAGTTTTTTTCTTGCCCTGATGTGGGATCTGGATGTCGTTGTGGCTTGTGCAGCCCTTTGAGACATTCCTGATTAAGGGCTATATAAGTAAACTTTGATTAATATAATTAGACAAACCTGAATAAATCAACTTTTCGGAACGATTTAAGTCTGTACAGTTGTTAATGTTAGCATGAGGCTGTTAACGAGTTTTGATTTGAAATATAAATAAATGTGTGTGTGTTTGGATGTTTTTTTGAACACTTTATAGGCAGATTGTAAACAGACCTTTGCTCACCTTTATTTACTATTTAGATTGCATTAAAAAAAAAAACATGTGTTCTTGTCCTAAATAAAGATTGTGAATGATAGGCAAAATTCCAAAAAAAGTGCAGTCCCCCTTTAAGACAAATCAAACCACGGGAAATATGTTGAAAGAAATACATCTTTCTACAAAAGAAAACACGTTAGCCTGGTTCACTGCGTGATGTTTTACAGGGTTTATTTATGTTGTAATGTGCTAAATCCTTTTAAAGCAACATTTTGTGGAATTGTTTTAGTACCACTAACTTTTAATAATGACCATTACCGGATATTACTGGGTTGAGTTTTTTTCTTGACCTGATGTGGGATCTGGATGTCGTTGTGACTTGTACAGCCCTTTGAGACATTCCTGATTAAGGGCTATATAAGTAAACTTTGATTGATATGATTAGACAAACCTGAATAAATCAACTTTTCGGACTGATTGATGTCTGTACAGTTGTTAATGTTAGCATGAGGCTGTTAACGAGTTTTGATTGTATATATAAATAAATGTTTGCGTGTGTTTAGATGTTTTTTAAGCATTTTATAGGCAGATTAGCATGACTCCCATGAGCTCCATTGTAAGCCGACCTTTGCTCACCTTTATTTACTAGTTAGAATGCATGAAAAACATGTGTTCTTGTCTTAAATACAGATTGTGAATGATAGGCAAAATAAATTTTAAAAAGTGCAGTCCCCCTTTAAGACAAATCAAACCACGGGAAATATGTTGAAAGAAATACATCTTTCTACAAAAGAAAACACGTTAGCCTGGTTCACTGCGTAATGTTTTACAGGGTTTATTTATGTTGTAATGTGCTAAATCCTTTTAAAGCAACATTTTGTGGTATTGTTTTAGTACCACTAACTTTTAATAATGACCATTATTAAGTTTGAGTTTTTTTCTTGCCCTGATGTGGGATCTGGATGTCGTTGTGGCTTGTGCAGCCCTTTGAGACATTCCTGATTAAGGGCTATATAAGTAAACTTTGATTAATATAATTAGACAAACCTGAATAAATCAACTTTTCGGAACGATTTAAGTCTGTACAGTTGTTAATGTTAGCATGAGGCTGTTAACGAGTTTTGATTTGAAATATAAATAAATGTTTGTGTGTTTGGATGTTTTTTTGAACACTTTATAGGCAGATTGTAAACAGACCTTTGCTCACCTTTATTTACTATTTAGATTGCATTAAAAAAAAACATGTGTTCTTGTCCTAAATACAGATTGTGAATGATAGGCAAAATTCCAAAAAAAAGTGCAGTCCCCCTTTAAGACAAATCAAACCACGGGAAATATGTTGAAAGAAATACATCTTTCTACAAAAGAAAACACGTTAGCCTGGTTCACTGCGTAATGTTTTACAGGGTTTATTTATGTTGTAATGTGCTAAATCCTTTTAAAGCAACATTTTGTGGAATTGTTTTAGTACCACTAACTTTTAATAATGACCATTACCGGATATTACTGGGTTCAGTTTTTTTCTTGACCTGATGTGGGATCTGGATGTCGTTGTGACTTGTGCAGCCCTTTGAGACATTCCTGATTAAGGGCTATATAAGTAAACTTTGATTGATATAATTAGACAAACCTGAATAAATCAACTTTTCTGAACGATTGATGTCTGTACAGTTGTTAATGTTAGCATGAGGCTGTTAACGAGTTTTGATTGTATATATAAATAAATGTTTGTGTGTCTGTTTGGATGTTTTTTAAGCATTTTATAGGCACATTAGCATGACTCCCATGAGCTCCATTGTAAGCCGACCTTTGCTCACCTTTATTTACTAGTTAGAATGCATGAAAAACATGTGTTCTTGTCTTAAATACAGATTGTGAATGATAGGCAAAATAAATTTAAAAAAGTGCAGTCCCCCTTTAAGACAAATCAAACCACGGGAAATATGTTGAAAGAAATACATCTTTCTACAAAATAAAACACGTTAGCCTGGTTCACTGCGTGATGTTTTACAGGGTTTATTTATGTTGTAATGTGCTAAATCCTTTTAAAGCAACATTTTGTGGAATTGTTTTAGTACCACTAACTTTTAATAATGACCATTACCGGATATTACTGGGTTGAGTTTTTTTCTTGCCCTGATGTGGGATCTGGATGTCGTTGTGACTTGTGCAGCCCTTTGAGACATTCCTGATTAAGGGCTATATAAGTAAACTTTGATTGATTGATTGATATAATTAGACAAACCTGAATAAATCAACTTTTCGGAATTATTTAAGTCTGTACAGTTGTTAATGTTAGCATCAGGCTGTTAACGAGTTTTGATTGTATATATAAATAAATGTTTGTGTGTGTGTTTGGATGTTTTTTAAGCATTTTATAGGCAGATTAGCATGACTCCCATAGGCTCCATTGTAAGCCGACCTTTGCTCACCTTTATTTACTAGTTAGAATGCATGAAAAACATGTGTTCTTGTCTTAAATACAGATTGTGAATGATAGGCAAAATTCCAAAAAAAAGTGCAGTCCCCCTTTAAGACAAATCAAACCACGGGAAATATGTTGAAAGAAATACATCTTTCTACAAAAGAAAACACGTTAGCCTGGTTCACTGCGTGATGTTTTACAGGGTTTATTTATGTTGTAATGTGCTAAATCCTTTTAAAGCAACATTTTGTGGAATTGTTTTAGTACCACTAACTTTTAATAATGACCATTACCGGATATTACCGGGTTGAGTTTTTTTCTTAACCTGATGTGGGATCTGGATGTCGTTGTGGCTTGTGCAGCCCTTTGAGACATTCCTGATTAAGGGCTATGTAAGTAAACTTTGATTGATTGATTGATATGATTAGACAAACCTGAATAAATCAACTTTTCGGACTGATTGATGTCTGTACAGTTGTTAATGTTAGCATGAGGCTGTTAACGAGTTTTGATTTGGTATATAAATAAATGTTTGTGTGTCTGTTTGGATGTTTTTTAAGCATTTTATAGGCACATTAGCATGACTCCCATAGGCTCCATTGTAAGCCGACCTTTGCTCACCTTTATTTACTAGTTAGAATGCATGAAAAACATGTGTTCTTGTCTTAAATAAAGATTGTGAATGATAGGCAAAATTCCAAAAAAAGTGCAGTCCCCCTTTAAGACAAATCAAACCACGGGAAATATGTTGAAAGAAATACATCTTTCTACAAAAGAAAACACGTTAGCCTGGCTCACTGCGTAATGTTTTACAGGGTTTATTTATGTTGTAATGTGCTAAATCCTTTTAAAGCAACATTTTGTGGTATTGTTTTAGTACCACTAACTTTTAATAATGACCATTACCGGATATTACCGGGTTGAGTTATTTTCTTGCCCTGATGTGGGATCTGGATGTCGTTGTGACTTGTACAGCCCTTTGAGACATTCCTGATTAAGGGCTATATAAGTAAACTTTGATTGATTGATTGATATGATTAGACAAACCTGAATAAATCAACTTTTCGGAATGATTTAAGTCTGTACAGTTGTTAATGTTAGCATGAGGCTGTTAACGAGTTTTGATTTGGTATATAAATAAATGTTTGTGTGTCTGTTTGGATGTTTTTTAAGCATTTTATAGGCAGATTAGCATGACTCCCATAGGCTCCATTGTAAGCCGACCTTTGCTCACCTTTATTTACTAGTTAGAATGCATGAAAAACATGCGTTCTTGTCTTAAATAAAGATTGTGAATGATAGGCAAAATTCCAAAAAAAGTGCAGTCCCCCTTTAAGACAAATCAAACCACAGGAAATATGTTGAAAGAAATACATCTTTCTACAAAAGAAAACACGTTAGCCTGGTTCACTGCGTAATGTTTTACAGGGTTTATTTATGTTGTAATGTGCTAAATCCTTTTAAAGCAACATTTTGTGGTATTTTTTTAGTACCACTAACTTTTAATAATGACCATTACCGGATATTACCGGGTTGAGTTATTTTCTTGCCCTGATGTGGGATCTGGATGTCGTTGTGGCTTGTGCAGCCCTTTGAGACATTCCTGATTAAGGGCTATATAAGTAAACTTTGATTGATATAATTAGACAAACCTGAATAAATCAACTTTTCGGACTGATTGATGTCTGTACAGTTGTTAATGTTAGCATGAGGCTGTTAACGAGTTTTGATTGTATATATAAATAAATGTTTGTGTGTGTGTTTGGATGTTTTTTAAGCATTTTATAGGCACATTAGCATGACTCCCATAGGCTCCATTGTAGGCAGACCTTTGCTCACCTTTATTTACTAGTTAGAATGCATGAAAAACATGTGTTCTTGTCTTAAATAAAGATTGTGAATGATAGGCAAAATTCCAAAAAAAGTGCAGTCCCCCTTTAAGACAAATCAAACCACGGGAAATATGTTGAAAGAAATACATCTTTCTACAAAATAAAACACGTTAGCCTGGTTCACTGCGTAATGTTTTACAGGGTTTATTTATGTTGTAATGTGCTAAATCCTTTTAAAGCAACATTTTGTGGAATTGTTTTAGTACCACTAACTTTTAATAATGACCATTACCGGATATTACCGGGTTGAGTTTTTTTCTTGCCCTGATGTGGGATCTGGGTGACTTGTACAGCCCTTTGAGACATTACTGATTAAGGGCTATATAAGTAAACTTTGATTGATTGATTGATATGATTAGACAAACCTGAATAAATCAACTTTTCGGAATTATTTAAGTCTGTACAGTTGTTAATGTTAGCATGAGGCTGTTAACGAGTTTTGATTGTATATATAAATAAATGTTTGTGTGTCTGTTTGGATGTTTTTTAAGCATTTTATAGGCACATTAGCATGACTCCCATAGGCTCCATTGTAAGCCGACCTTTGCTCACCTTTATTTACTAGTTAGAATGCATGAAAAACATGTGTTCTTGTCTTAAATAAAGATTGTGAATGATAGGCAAAATTCCAAAAAAAGTGCAGTCCCCCTTTAAGACAAATCAAACCACGGGAAATATGTTGAAAGAAATACATCTTTCTACAAAAGAAAACACGTTAGCCTGGCTCACTGCGTGATGTTTTACAGGGTTTATTTATGTTGTAATGTGCTAAATCCTTTTAAAGCAACATTTTGTGGTATTGTTTTAGTACCACTAACTTTTAATAATGACCATTACCGGATATTACCGGGTTGAGTTATTTTCTTGCCCTGATGTGGGATCTGGAGGTCGTTGTGACTTGTACAGCCCTTTGAGACATTCCTGATTAAGGGCTATATAAGTAAACTTTGATTGATTGATTGATATGATTAGACAAACCTGAATAAATCAACTTTTCGGAATGATTTAAGTCTGTACAGTTGTTAATGTTAGCATGAGGCTGTTAACGAGTTTTGATTTGGTATATAAATAAATGTGTGTGTGTCTGTTTGGATGTTTTTTAAGCATTTTATAGGCAGATTAGCATGACTCCCATAGGCTCCATTGTAAGCCGACCTTTGCTCACCTTTATTTACTAGTTAGAATGCATGAAAAACATGTGTTCTTGTCTTAAATACAGATTGTGAATGATAGGCAAAATTCCAAAAAAAAGTGCAGTCCCCCTTTAAGACAAATCAAACCACGGGAAATATGTTGAAAGAAATACATCTTTCTACAAAAGAAAACACGTTAGCCTGGTTCACTGCGTAATGTTTTACAGGGTTTATTTATGTTGTAATGTGCTAAATCCTTTTAAAGCAACATTTTGTGGTATTTTTTTAGTACCACTAACTTTTAATAATGACCATTACCGGATATTACCGGGTTGAGTTATTTTCTTGCCCTGATGTGGGATCTGGATGTCGTTGTGGCTTGTGCAGCCCTTTGAGACATTCCTGATTAAGGGCTATATAAGTAAACTTTGATTGATATAATTAGACAAACCTGAATAAATCAACTTTTCGGACTGATTGATGTCTGTACAGTTGTTAATGTTAGCATGAGGCTGTTAACGAGTTTTGATTGTATATATAAATAAATGTTTGTGTGTGTGTTTGGATGTTTTTTAAGCATTTTATAGGCACATTAGCATGACTCCCATAGGCTCCATTGTAGGCAGACCTTTGCTCACCTTTATTTACTAGTTAGAATGCATGAAAAACATGTGTTCTTGTCTTAAATAAAGATTGTGAATGATAGGCAAAATTCCAAAAAAAGTGCAGTCCCCCTTTAAGACAAATCAAACCACGGGAAATATGTTGAAAGAAATACATTTTTCTACAAAAGAAAACACGTTAGCCTGGTTCACTGCGTAATGTTTTACAGGGTTTATTTATGTTGTAATGTGCTAAATCCTTTTAAAGCAACATTTTGTGGAATTGTTTTAGTACCACTAACTTTTAATAATGACCATTACCGGATATTACCGGGTTGAGTTTTTTTCTTGCCCTGATGTGGGATCTGGGTGACTTGTACAGCCCTTTGAGACATTACTGATTAAGGGCTATATAAGTAAACTTTGATTGATTGATTGATATGATTAGACAAACCTGAATAAATCAACTTTTCGGAATTATTTAAGTCTGTACAGTTGTTAATGTTAGCATGAGGCTGTTAACGAGTTTTGATTGTATATATAAATAAATGTTTGTGTGTCTGTTTGGATGTTTTTTAAGCATTTTATAGGCACATTAGCATGACTCCCATAGGCTCCATTGTAAACCGACCTTTGCTCACCTTTATTTACTAGTTAGAATGCATGAAAAACATGTGTTCTTGTCTTAAATAAAGATTGTGAATGATAGGCAAAATTCCAAAAAAAGTGCAGTCCCCCTTTAAGACAAATCAAACCACGGGAAATATGTTGAAAGAAATACATCTTTCTACAAAAGAAAACACGTTAGCCTGGTTCACTGCGTAATGTTTTACAGGGTTTATTTATGTTGTAATGTGCTAAATCCTTTTAAAGCAACATTTTGTGGTATTGTTTTAGTACCACTAACTTTTAATAATGACCATTACCGGATATTACCGGGTTGAGTTATTTTCTTGCCCTGATGTGGGATCTGGATGTCGTTGTGGCTTGTGCAGCCCTTTGAGACATTCCTGATTAAGGGCTATATAAGTAAACTTTGATTGATATAATTAGACAAACCTGAATAAATCAACTTTTCGGACTGATTGATGTCTGTACAGTTGTTAATCCTAGCATGAGGCTGTTAACGAGTTTTGATTGTATATATAAATAAATGTTTGCGTGTGTTTGGATGTTTTTTAAGCATTTTATAGGCACATTAGCATGACTCCCATAGGCTCCATTGTAGGCAGACCTTTGCTCACCTTTATTTACTAGTTAGAATGCATGAAAAACATGTGTTCTTGTCTTAAATACAGATTGTGAATGATAGGCAAAATAAATTTAAAAAAGTGCAGTCCCCCTTTAAGACAAATCAAACCACGGGAAATATGTTGAAAGAAATACATCTTTCTACAAAAGAAAACACGTTAGCCTGGTTCACTGCGTGATGTTTTACAGGGTTTATTTATGTTGTAATGTGCTAAATCCTTTTAAAGCAACATTTTGTGGTATTGTTTTAGTACCACTAACTTTTAATAATGACCATTACCGGATATTACCGGGTTGAGTTTTTTTCTTGCCCTGATGTGGGATCTGGATGTCGTTGTGGCTTGTGCAACCCTTTGAGACATTCCTGATTAAGGGCTGTATAAGTAAACTTTGATTGATATAATTAGACAAACCGGAATAAATCAACTTTTCTGAACGATTTATGTCTGTACAGTTGTTAATGTTAAAATGAGGCTGTTAATGAGTTTTGATTTTATATATAAATAAATGTTTGCGTGTGTTTAGATGTTTTTTAAGCATTTTATAGGCAGATTAGCATGACTCCCATAGGCTCCATTGTAAGCCGACCTTTGCTCACCTATATTTACTAGTTAGAATGCATGAAAAACATGCGTTCTTGTCTTAAATAAAGATTGTGAATGATAGGCAAAATTCCAAAAAAAGTGCAGTCCCCCTTTAAGACAAATCAAACCACGGGAAATATGTTGAAAGAAATACATCTTTCTACAAAATAAAACACGTTAGCCTGGTTCACGGCGTAATGTTTTACAGGGTTTATTTATGTTGTAATGTGCTAAATCCTTTTAAAGCAACATTTTGTGGTATTGTTTTAGTACCACTAACTTTTAATAATGACCATTACCGGATATTACCGGGTTGAGTTTTTTTCTTGCCCTGATGTGGGATCTGGATGTCGTTGTGACTTGTACAGCCCTTTGAGACATTCCTGATTAAGGGCTATATAAGTAAACTTTGATTGATTGATTGATATGATTAGACAAACCTGAATAAATCAACTTTTCTGAATGATTTAAGTCTGTACAGTTGTTAATGTTAGCATGAGGCTGTTAACGAGTTTTGATTTGGTATATAAATAAATGTTTGTGTGCCTGTTTGGATGTTTTTTAAGCATTTTATAGGCAGATTGTAAACCGACCTTTGCTCATTTTTATTTACTAGTTGTAGTTTACTGTTGTAATGTGCTAAATTCTTTTAAAGCAGTGGTTCTTAACCTTGTTGGAGGTACCGAACCCCACCAGTTTCAGATGCGCCTTCACTGAACCCTTCTTTAGATAAAATAACTAGTTTTTGTTTTTTTCAAATTCAAGACAAAGTTATGTATTTTTACTGGTGCACAAAATGATCCGTGCATGAACATCACCTTTTTCAAAGTACAACACAAACACAGTGCATGAACTCACAACAAATGACACACCTGCAAATCAGATGGAAAATTAGAGGGAAAATTCTTTGGGGGTATCCATAATACGCCGATAGGGAGAAGATTTTATTTACACGATGAGTTGGGTGTGTCTGTCTTGACCTCAGCGGCGGAGGCTCCGCTGAACCCCTGAGGCAGACTCACAGAACCGCTAGGGTTCGATCGAACCCAGGTTAAGAACCACTGTTTGTCTATTTGTTTAGTACCACTAACTTTTAATAATGACCATTACCGGGTTGAGTTTTTTTCTTGCCCTGATGTGGGATCTGGATGTTGTTGTGGCTTGTGCAGCCCTTTGAGACATTCCTGATTAAGGGCTATATAAGTAAACGTTGATTGATTGATTGATATGATTAGACAAACCTGAATAAATTAATTTTTCTGAACGATTTATGTCTGTACAGTTGTTAATGTTAGCATGAGGCTGTTAACGAGTTTTGATTTTAATTATACTTTCTGTGTACATCCTGTTCTTTTACTTCCACAGGCACTGAATAACCCCACAGTTTAAAAAGTCACTCGCAAGACAATAAAGTTGAATGAATTGTTATTTTCAGTATTAGACGAGGGAAGAGAAGGTGACCAAAAAGCCACTCAAATGATGTTGAAATGTGAGGTTTGTACCTTGACGACATGTTTCTCCAGCAGCTCCGCGGCGCCAAACAAGCCTTTCGTCTTCAGGTGTTGAAAGACGAGGAAAAGCAGCGTCGAGTCTTCCTCAGACGACATGACGAAGAGGACAAATAATAACAAAAAAGACAATTGAAAAGGATGAAAATGACAAATTCGTTTACTGTACGCTCACGTAACCACCGGCCACATGCTCCATCGCGTGCAGCAGGCAGGCTCGCGTGTGAACAGCCGACGCGCCCCCAACAGCGCGCAGTGCATCATGGGAAGTGGAGTTCACTAGGAAATATTCATCGGATCATTCATCTCGTGTGCTTAAAAAAGCGGAAATAGTACAACGATTAGATTTGAGGGAAAATGTGTTCATAGTTTTGGGTGAAGGAAGATTTTTAAAGAAGTAAAACTTTACAATCAAAGTGCAAAAGCAAAATAAAAAAATCTGACCGTTTTTTTTACATTTCTTTTTTATTTTCTTTCTCTACAGTATTTATTGTTTTCCCTCGTCAGCGTTAATTGTTAGATCATTTGTCATGAACTTAGTGAGAAGACACATAACGGGTCAAGTCTCTCTCTTGACCCACACACAAACACACACACAAAACAAACGAGTCAGCACTGGCGGATGTACAACTTTAGCCTTTCAAAATAAAACTGCATCCGGTTTAAGACCATCAGGTACTGACATTTGAGTCATGTCAACTACAAGGACCGGACTTTGGTACACTGCAGTTAGTCAACAATCACTGAACATGTCAAATGTATTTAGTTTTAGTGGTTGTAACCTGAGAAATGGTTAAAACTAGAGATATCCGATAATATCGGCCTGCCGATAAATGCTTTAAAATGTAATATCGGAAAATATCGTTATCGTTTCTTTTTTTTTTTTTTTTAAATCAACATAAAAAACACAAGATGCACTTACAATTAGTGCACCAACACACAAAAAACCTCCCTCCCCCATTTACACTCATTCACACAAAAAGGTTGTTTCTTTATGTTATTAATATTCTGGTTCCTACATTATATATCAATATATATCAATACAGTCTGCAAGGGATACAGTCCGTAAGCACACGTGATCGTGCGCGCTGCTGGGCCACTAATAGTACTAACCTTTAACAGTTAATTTTACTCATTTTCATTAATTACTAGTTTCTATGTAACTGTTTTTGAATTGTTTTACTTTCTTGTTTATTCAAGATTTTTTTTTAAAATGTATTTATCTCATTTTATTTTATACATTTTTATTAAAAGGACCTTATCTTCACCATACCTGGTTGTCCAAATTAGGCATAAGAATGTGTTAATTCCACGACTGTATACATCAGTATCGGTTGATATCGGCATCGGTTGATATCGGTATCGGTAATTAAAGAGTTGGACAATATCGGAATATCGGATATCGGCAAAAAGCCATTATCGGACGTCCCTAGTTAAAACGGTAATAATTAAATGACTACAGCAAAATTACAACAAATTCATCATTACACTTAAAACTATTCAGATGGGGATAAAAAATGAATTAACTGTCTATGTCCAAGGTCCATCCATCCATCCATTTTCTACCGCTTGTCCCTTTTGGGGTGGCAGGGGGTGCTGGAGCCTATCTCAGCTGCATTCGGGCGGAAGGCGGGGTACACCCTGGACAAGTCGCCACTTCAGTCGTTTTGGTCAAATAATTGCGAACGCTGACTAGAGGTGTCTTATTTTGGCAGGTCACACCGGAAGCTTTTGCACATGACAAGCGTGGCTTGATGGTGTGATTTTACTCTTTTTTTTTTTTCTTCTTCTTTCCTCAGCGGGTGTGTGAAGAAGACTTTGGAGGAGGAAGGAAAGTTCTCTTGGAAACTTGAGGACATGCGGTGGCTTTCCGAACTTCTTCAAGAACCGAACCGAGTCCAGGACCATGAAGTGAGCCGCTCCGCAAGAAGCGTCCACGGTTATTGATTCCATATCGAGGTATTGATTGATGGGGGGCGGGGGGGGACTTGAAGTAATAACACAGATGTTTGACTTTCTTACTAGAAATGGCATTTAAAAAAAATATTTTATCAAGCAAATGCCTTGTTTAATTTAAATATGCTCAACAACAAACTTGTAACTGTGTTTTTATAAAGTTATGTGACTGCCAGCTTCAGAACTAATTAAGGCCAGTCTGTGCACGTCTGACGCGCGCGTTTAGCGAGTGTACATTTTTGACCAAAACTTGAAAAATTATGTCACCAGGCAAACATTAGAAATATCAGACAGCATATTTTCTAACCGATTAAGTTAAAATAAATATTAAACTTGGTTGTTAGAAACTAAAAAAAAAAAAAAAAAAAAAAGATATTTTTATAAATTCATATAAATTATGTGTAATACAATTATTGTTAGAAGTGGTAAAAACTAACAGACATTGGTATAAAAAATATATTATTAAAATGATTGTTCATGATGATAAATAAAGTTAGTATTTAAGTGTACTTGATAAGCTGGGCTGTGCTTTGATGAAGCGCTGATGGTGCGTTCACTGACAATCCGACTTTTCTGTTTCACACTTTGTAGGAAAGATGTGGGCGGCCGCCGCAACTTTTCTGCTGATGATGTGTTGGGATGGCGTCGTCTCCTCGTCTGGCCAAGAGCAGGACCGGAAGGACGGCGCGACGCCACCGACGCCCAGCAAGCAGCCGCACATCATCTTCATCCTCATCGACGACCAGGTGGGTTCGTGTGGGACAAGTCTGCAACCTGTCGCTTCAGTAATAATTAACACATCAGACCCGACTATCTCAATACATTTAAAGAACAAGTACGGGGGCAGCGAGTCACCTTTCGTTAGATTAAGCTGGTAGTTCCAATATATACAGGGTCATTAAACGCAACATCTACTTTGTGCAACAAAACAACAGTAAAAAAGTCAACACAAAGTATAAACTACTAAAAACAACCATTGCGATCATGTAACTTTAACTACAGTACTACCTCCACTTAAGAGTGTTTTGATAAGAGATGTCTCTCGGCTAATTGTTATGATTTAAGTTGCAGGCAAAACATTTGAGATACAAGCAGTTAGTTGGTGTAGCAAAACATTGGCTCTTACCAACTAGCCTTAGCTTACAGCTAGAGATCAACATAACTTTGTTTTCCAACCGTGGGAAGGCAGGAAGTGAGTGTGGAGGACAGTGCTGAGAAGAAGAAGTGGATGTTACTCATTGAATTAAAGAAAGAAATCATCAGAAACATGTCAGAGTGTGTAGCGTGGTCTGCGCCATACTGAAGCAGAAGGAGTCTAACGCCAGCAGAGAATGTTACAATAATATCTAAACAGTTTGAACCATCACTGGTTTTATTGAATATTTTATTGATTATGGGACAAGCAGTAGAAAATGGATGGATGGTACTTTTTCGTCACTTATTGTTTGTCTTTGGTACACTAATGGGTATATTTTAGGCCATTGGTTCTTTGTTTTATTTTTGCCAAAATATATATATTTTTATATTGTTCTTTTTATCTTTGGCATGAACATTATTATGTAAACTCGAAGTTGGTTTTTTTTTTGGTTCTTTGTTGTTATTTTTGTAAATCATGTTGTACTGCATTGTAATCTTTTGTTTTGTGATTGTGTGATTTTTTTTGCCTGAACCCCAGGAAGAATAGTCTCCACTGCGGTGTAGACTAATGGGGATCCTTAATAAACTAAACTAATAAACTAAACGGTGGACATTTATCCATGAAAATATGGAGAAGGTGCTGGAAGGAGATACTGTAGAAGTCCACTCTGTTGTACGTTATTATTACATTACTTCATAAAACTACTGTAGTTAGTGGTACATTGTGTTGTATTGTTTTTATTACAACATTTCATATCTAAAGGTTTGTGGGTGGGGGCTCCCAGACCGTAGTTGAGGGGCGCAGGGGAGACGTTCCTCCAGGGCCTATTTACTTCGGGGCTAACAACCTTCACTTTACCCGGAAGTGGGTCTTTACAGCTCAGGGTGAATGACGAGGCCGGCGGTTAGTTGCAACTTTGTGACTTTATTGGACGCAGCCATCCACCAAGCTAGAGCACCTGCACGCACTCACTGTCGCCGTTCCCTCACCTCTCTCGCCCACTCACTCACTGACGTACCTCACCTCACATGCTGTCATATCTTAAAGGGCCACACACACATAGGCTACTCTCATAACAACTAACAAGACATCATGGCGAAGCCAGAAGTCGAGTTTCTTAACATGGAGACATTCTCAATACTTTTCTTTTGTCGAGCACAAAGAAAATAACATTTTAGTTAAATGTAAGTTGTGTCTTGGATCAAAGATCCTATCTACTTAGAGTTAAAGTTAAAGTGCCATTATGTTGCAGCTATTTAAAATAGTTTTGTCAATTTGTTCTGGCCTGAAATAAATTGGCCCTTTGAAACATATCTTTGTCTTTGTGTGTTGTATGTAGACCACATTGTTTGTGTGTTGTATGTAGACCACATTGTTTGTGTGTTGTATGTAGACCACATTGTTTGTGTGTTGTATGTAGAGCACATTGCTTTCTGAGTTCAGTGATGCAAATTAATGTCAAGTTGATCAACAGATTGTATTATTCTCCAGTGCAATAACAGTACTGAAATGAAGGCTAAAAGGGCATTAATGGGAGCTTTTAAAAAAAAAAAAAAAGGAAAAAAAAAGTAACTAAATAGTTACTTTTCACAGTAACACATTACTTTTTGGTGTAAGTAACTGAGTTAGTAACTGAGTTACTTTTGAAATGAAGTAACCAGTAAATGTAACTAGTTACTGGTTTTCAGTAACTAACCCAACACTGTTCCTACCGACAGCCATCAGACTGTATAATGCATAGGTTCCTTTTGACTGTACATGTACTGTAAATGTATAACGTATTTATATTATTCACATGTGAATAGTGCTGTATAATGGACTGTATTTATATTATTCACATGTGAATAATGCTGTATAATAGACTGTATTTATATTATTCACATGTGAATAATGCTGTATAATAGACTGTATTTATATTATTCACATGTGAATAATGCTGTATAATAGACTGTATTTATATTATTCACATGTGAATAATGCTGTATAATAGACTGTATTTATATTATTCACAAGTGAATAATGCTGTATAATAGACTGTATTTATGTTATTCACATGTGAATAATGCTGTATAATAGACTGTATTTATGTTATTCACATGTGAATAATTCTGTATAATAGACTGTATTTATGTTATTCACATGTGAATAATTCTGTATAATAGACTGTATTTATGTTATTCACATGTGAATAATTCTGTATAATAGACTGTATTTATGTTATTCACATGTGAATAATGCTGTATAATAGACTGTATTTATGTTATTCACATGTGAATAGTGCTGTATAATAGACAGTATTTATGTTATTCACATGTGAATAATGCTGTATAATAGACTGTATTTATGTTATTCACATGTGAATAATACTGTATAATAGACTGTATTTATGTTATTCACATGTGAATAATGCTGTATAATAGACTGTATTTATGTTATTCACATGTGAATAATGCTGTAATAATGATGTAGTGTCTATCTGTGTTGGCCCTGTGATGAGGTGGCGACTTGTCCGGGGTGTACCCCGCCTTCCGCCCGAATGCAGCTGAGATAGGCTTCAGCACCCCCCGCCACCCCGAAAGGGACAAGCGGTAGAAAATGAATGGATGGATGGATATTAAATGAACGATGCACAGAGCGAACACTCTTGTACCCTGATTGGAAGCGGCAGACGAAGAAAACAAAGACACGACCATAGCAATTTGTCTATGGAAAATGATTAAGTTAAAGTTAAAGTACCAATGATAGTCACACACACACACGAGGTGTGGTGAAATTTGTCCTCTGCATCTGACCCATCCCCTTGATCACCCCCTGGGAGGTGAGGGGAGCAGTGAACAGCAGCGGTGCCGCGCCTGGGAATAATTTTTTGGTGATTTAACCCCCAATTCTAACCCTTGATGCTGAGTGCCAAGCAGGGAGGTAATGGGTCCCATTTTTATAGTCTTTGGTATGACTTGGCCGGGGTTTCAACGCACAACCTACCGATCTCAGGGCAGACACTCTAACTACCAGGTCACTGAATAGGCCAATAATCGACTTTACTTTCATTTATTGTTCCATTAATTGAATTATCATCACCCCAGGCCTACTTATGTATCGACATTTACTCTCATGTGACCTTTAGGATGCGGCAGCTCATAAAATGAGGAACCTCGGAAGAACACAAGCAAGGTTGCTAAGCGTCAATAACAATATTTGCAAACTATTATTCCACCGTTAAGATTTTTCACACGTGGAAAACATTCAGGGGTGAACCTTCCAGTAAGTTCTTCCCAAGGTCACAATGGAGAATGAAAATAAACCACATTTGTGGAGCAGGCCTCAGTTAGCATGTGGAATGTTCTTGATGGAACACTTAGAAGAAACGTTCTTGGTCCATCAGGTGGACAAAGCCAAGTCCTAAAGTGGACTGGCCATGGATGAAGTGCTGGCTGTCCAGGGTCGGGACCCGGGGTGGACCGCTTGCCTGTGCATCGGTTGGGGACATCTCTGCGCTGCTGACCCGTCTCCGCATGGGATGGTCTCCTGCTGGGCCCACTATGGACTGGACTCTCACTATTACGTTAGATCCACTATGGACTGGACTTTCACAATATTATGTTAGATCCACTATGGACTGGACTCTCACTATTACGTTAGATCCACTATGGACTGGACTTTCACAATATTATGCTAGACCCACTCGACGTCCATTAGGGGGGGGGGTTTCTCATTGTCATCCCACTGGGTTGAGTTTTTCCTTGCCCTGATGTGGGATCTGAACCGAGGATGTCGTTGTGGCTTGTGCAGCCCTTTGAGACACTTGTGATTTAGGGCTGTATAAATAAACATTGATTGACTGCCCCTGACTCCTCTCAACTTGTCCACCAGGGCTTCAATGACATCGGCTACCACAACCCCGCCATCCAGACGCCTACGCTGGACAAGCTGGCGGCGGAGGGCGTCAAGCTGGAGAACTACTACGTCCAGCCCATCTGCACGCCGTCACGCAGCCAGCTCCTGACCGGCAGGTACCGGTGGGAACGTGGGCACCCCGTGTAGACAGCCGGAGACCCGATCTTTGTTGGCGTTCCTTGCAGGTATCAGATCCACACAGGACTTCAACACTCCATCATCAGGCCCAGGCAGCCCAGCTGTCTTCCTCTGCACATGGACACGCTTCCTGAGAGGCTGCGCCAGGCTGGGTACGCCACGCACATGGTGGGCAAGTGGCACCTGGGCTTCTACAGGTGAGCTCGGCACCCATGCATCATCTTCCGGACTCCATATGATAGCCTTTGCTAAAACCGGATGGCTACTCTTTGGTCCAGGAAGGCGTGCCTGCCCACCAGGAAGGGCTTTGACACCTTCTTTGGGTCCTTGACAGGAAGTGTGGACTACTACAGGTGAGCAATGTGCCCGCCCAGGTACACGGCGGGCGTCCACAACCGTTCATTTCTGTCCAGTTACGGCTCGTGTGACGGTCCGGGCCTGTGCGGCTACGATCTCCATGACAACGAGGACGTGGCCTGGGGCCAGGAGGGGAAGTACTCCACCACGCTCTTCACTCAGCGAGCACGCAAGATCCTGGAGCGCCACGACCCCAACGAGCGACCTCTCTTCCTGCTGCTGTCCCTGCAGGTAACGCCGTCGACCTCACGCGCCGCCAAGACGCGGACTAAAACCGCGTCCCCCCCGCCAGGCGGTCCACACGCCGCTGCAGCCGCCGAAGTCCTACATCTACCCGTACCGCCATATGGCCAACGTGGCCAGGAGGAAGTTTGCCGCCATGGTGTCCACGGTGGACGAGGCGGTGCGTAACGTCACCTACGCTCTGAGGAAGTACGGATTCTACCGCAACAGCGTCATCGTCTACTCCACCGACAACGGAGCTCAGCCCTTCACCGGCGGCAGCAACTGGCCGCTGAGAGGCCGCAAGGTAAGTGTCCAACGGTCTCAAGATGGACGACGTCTCTGTTGGACCGATGCTCTTCTCTTGGTAAATGGTTTGACACTATTTCCACATTCACCCATTCACACACACACTGAAGGCGGGAGCTGCCATGCAAGGCCCTAACCAGGAGCAAGGGTGAAGTGTCTCGCTCAAGGACACAGCGTACGGTTACTAGAAGCAGTACTTCATCCTCCGTATATTCAGCTTCAAAAATATAAGGTTGTGAATCCTCATTTGTCCAAAAATAGACGTCTTTGTTGTTTGTTACCAAGTGTGCCATGATTAAAACACACAAGCATTTTGCTTCCCGAAGTACGACATACATGGTTGCCAGAAGTCAGATGTGCGCTGCTATGGAAACGGAAATCAACGTGCATAACAAGTCAGTCATGATTATAATGATCAAAATCTGGTAAATATTGTACATCTGACATATTGTTATGAATGTGTCTGTTATTACATTATATAATGATTGGCAGTAGAGATGTCCGATAATATCGGCCTGCTGATATTATTGGCCGATAAATGCTTTAAAATGTAATATCGGAAATTATCGGTATCGTTTTTTTTATTATTGGTATCAGGTTTTTTTAATTTTATTTTTTTAATTAAATCAACATAGAAAACACAAGATACACTTACAATTAGTGCACCAACCCAAAAAACCTCCCTCCCCCATTCACACTCATTCACACAAAAGGGTTGTTTCTTTCTGTTATTAATATTCTGCTTCCTACATTATATATCAATATATATCAATACAGTCTGCAAGGGATACAGTCCGTAAGCACACATGATTGTGCGTGCTGCTGGTCCACTAATAGTACTAACCTTTAACAGTTAATTTTACTCATTTTCATTAATTACTAGTTTCTATGTAACTGTTTTTGTATTGTTTTACTTTCTTTTTTATTCAAGAAAATGTTTTTAATTTATTTATCTTATTTTATGATTTTTTTTAAAAAGGACCTTCTCTTCACCATACCTGGTTGTCCAAATTAGGCATAATAATGTGTTAATTCCACGACTGTATATATCCGTATAGGTTGATATCGGTATCTGTAATTAAGAGTTGGACAATATCGGATATCGGCAAAAAGCCCTTATCGGACATCCCTAATTGGCAGTGTGTACACAAAATGTTGGAGGGTTTTGAAGTTGTTTGAGAGGACTACAACCATTAGAGGCATCTCCCAAGCGTTTTTTTATCATCTTTAAAATGATAATTTAAAAAATCGATGAGTGTTGTTGTCTCTCATAAGGATTATGAACGATAGGCAAAATTCCCCAAAAGTGCAATTCCTCTTTAAGAGCAGTGCTGGTTACCGGGTTGAAAGCCCAGGCTTTTTGCTCGGTAGTTAGCAAGCTCATCTCTCTCAGGCCGGACGACCCTGGTCGGAGTCCCGGGCGGAACATAAAAGCAGGGACTGAACCAGGCGGGTTACATGGGCACCAAAACCTGGTTACAAAATGCCACCGGAAGTGACCAGACCGAAAAATAGAAGCCATTGGTGCCTTATTTTGGTGCTAAATGAATTCAGAGTCAGCAACCTGCAACACATGCTTGATGGTGATGTTGTACAACTAACCTCTTGTGTAGCCAGCATGGCTGTGCCAGGTGTGTCAGTAAAACCTCACCCACTGACCACTGGAAGAGTACTGCTGGCTGCTGGTCAGCACACTCGCCTCTCAAATGAAAGACCAGGTTTGTGTCCCCATGCGGGATGGGATGAAGGCACAGGGCCCAACCAGCTGGGTTACATTTATATGGAATGTAGTAATACATGAGTATTGTACAAGTAATATCTTGTAAGTAAGGTAGTAGTGATATAGTACAAGTATTATCTTGTAAGTAATGTAGTAGTAGTGATATTGTACAAGTAATATCTTGTAAGTCATGCAGTAGTAGTAGTAGTGATATTGTATAAGTAATATCTTTTAAGTCATGCAGTAGTAGGGATATTGTACAAGTATTATCTTGTAAGTAATGTAGAAGTAGTGATATTGTACAAGTAATATCTTGTAAGTAATGTAGTAGTAGTAGTAGTGATATTGTACAAGTAATATCTTGTAAGTAATGTAGTAGTAGTAGTAGTAGGGATATTGTACAAGTAATATCTTGTAAGTAATGTAGTAGTAGTAGTAGTAGTAGGGATATTGTACAAGTAATATCTTGTAAGTAATGTAGTAGTAGGGATATTGTACAAGTAATATCTTGTAAGTAATGTAGTAGTAGTAGTAGTAGTAGGGATATTGCACAAGTAACATCTTGTAAGTAATGTAGTAGTATTAGGGATATTGTACAAGTAATATCTTTAAGTAATGTAGTAGTAGTAGTAGGGATATTGTACAAGTAATATCTTGTAAGTAATGTAGTAGTAGTAGGGATATTGTACAAGTAATATCTTGTAAGTAATGTAGAAGTAGTAGTAGTAGTAGTAGTAGGGATATTGTACAAGTAACATCTTGTAAGTAATGTAGTAGTATTAGGTATATTGTACAAGTAATATCTTTAAGTAATGTAGTAGTAGTAGTAGGGATATTGTACAAGTAATATCTTTAAGTAATGTAGTAGTAGTAGTAGGGATATTGTACAAGTAATATCTTTAAGTAATGTAGTAGTAGTAGTAGGGATATTGTACAAGTAATATCTTGTAAGTAATATAGTAGTAGTAGTAGTAGGGATATTGTACAAGTAATATCTTGTAATATAGTAGTAGTATTGGGGATATTGTACAAGTAATATCTTGTAAGTAATGTAGTAGTAGTATGAGTAGTAGGGATATTGTACAAGTAATATCTTGTAATATAGTAGTAGTAGTAGTAGTAGGGATATTGTACAAGTAATATATTGTAAGTAATGTAGTAGTATTGGGGATATTGTACAAGTAATATCTTGTAAGTAATGTAGTAGTAGTGATATTGTACAAGTAATATATTGTACAAGTAATATATTGTAAGTAATGTAGTAGTAGTAGGGGTAGTATTGTGGATATTGTACAAGTAATATTTTGTAAGTAATGTAGTAGTAGTAGTAGTAGGGATATTGTACAAGTAATATCTTTATGTAGTAGTAGTGATATTGTACAAGTAATATCTTGTAAGTAATGTAGTAGTAGGGATATTGTACAAGTAATATATTGTAAGTAATGTAGTAGTATTGGGGATATTGTACAAGTAATATCTTGTAAGTAATGTAGTAGTAGTAGTAGTAGGGATATTGTACAAGTAATATCTTTAAGTAATGTAGTAGTAGTAGTAGTAGGGATATTGTACAAGTAATATCTTTATGTAGTAGTAGTGATATTGTACAAGTAACATCTTGTAAGTAATGTAGTAGTATTATGGATATTGTACAAGTAGTATATTGTAAGTATTGTAGTAGTAGTAGTAGTGATATTGTACAAGTAATATATTGTAAGCAATGTAGTAGTATTATGGATATAGTACAAGAAATATCTTGTAAGTAACATAGTAGTAGTAGTAGGAATATAGTACAAGTAATATATTGTAAGTCATGTAGTAGTAGTGATATTGTACAAGTAGTATATTGTAATAATATTCCTTCCTGACAGTAGACACAGTCTGATGCTTTTTTTTTTTTTTTTTAAACAAAAAAAAACAACAACTTTACTGCTGACCTTAAAGGCCTACTGAAAGCCACTACTACCGACCACGCAGTCTGATAGTTTATATATCAATGATGAAATCTTAACATTGCAACACATGCCAATACAGCCGGGTTAGATTAGTAAAGTGCAATTTAAAATTTCCCGCGAAATATTCGGCTGAAAACGTCTCGGTATGATGACGTTTGGGCGTGACGTCACGGATTGTGCGGACATATTGGGACAGCATTGTGGCCAGCTATTAAGTCGTCTGTTTTCATCGCAAAATTCCACAGTATTCTGGACATCTGTGTTGAATCTTTTGCAATTTGTTTAATGAACAATGAAGACAGCAAAGAAGAAAGCTGTAGGTGGGATCGGTGTATTAGCGGCCGGCTGCAGCAACACAACCAGGAGGACTTTGAGTTGGATAGCAGACGCGCTACCGTGAGTACGCAGCTTTGGCTTCCAAACATTTGATCGCTTGCCCGTACGTGCGTGCCGCTATGTGCATGTCACGTACGTTACTTTGGGCAAATATATGTGCTGTATGAACTTTACGGAGGTGAACAGTACTTTGGGCTGTGGGATTGAGTGTGTTGTGCGGGTGTTTGATTTGTATTTGCGGGTTATATGGACGGGAGGGGGGAGGTGTTTGTTATGCGGATTAATTTGTGGCATATTAAATATAAGCCTGGTTGTGTTGTGGCTAATAGAGTATATATATATGTCTTGTGTTTATTTACTGTTTTAGTCATTCCCAGCTGAATATCAGGTCCCACCCGCCTCTCACAGCATCTTCCCTATCTGAATCGCTTCCACTGCCCTCTAATCCTTCACTCTCACTTTCCTCATCCACAAATCTTTCATCCTGGCTCAAATTAATGGTGTAATCGTCGCTTTCTCGGTCCGAATGGCTCTCACTGCTGCTGGCCATGATTGTAAACAATGTGCAGATGTGAGGAGCCTTTCAACCTGTGACGTCACGCTACTTCCGGTACAGCCAAGGCTTTTTTATCAGCGACCAAAAGTTGCAAACTTTATCGTCAATGTTCTCTACTAAATCCTTTCAGCAAAAATATGGCAATATCGCGAAATGATCAAGTATGAAACATAGAATGGACCTGCTATCCCCTTTTAAATAAGAAAATGTCATTTCAGTAGGCCTTTAAGACACCAACAGCTTCCTTCATATTCAGCAGCACTTCCTTGTTTTGCACCAATGACGGTTACAACGAGCAATGTTGCATTCAGAAACACCCGGAATTATGAGCATCAAATATCACAACTCAAGTATAGCTAGTCATTTTTTGCACGTGCTATGTTCTGTACTGCTGCAATAATTATGACAATTTATTGTAGATTTTCTTATTTTTGAATTTGTTATTTTCACAACTGAAATATTGAAAATATTAGTCTGCTCAGCTTGAATGTCACCAAATTAATTTACCGGTAATCAAAAGGTTTTTATTTTGTTTGTTTTTTTACAAAAAATTGGATGTTTCCATTTTTTAAGCACTGGTTTGGGCCCCTTTAAAGCATCGATTATTGAAGTACCAATTTGGTACGAGTATTGTTTAAAATGTAAACAACACTCATCCCTATTTATAAGCGTGTGAAAGCTGTGGTTTACAAAGAAGTGAAATGGGGTGCTGGAGGAGTCCTGAAGGTAACACCCGCCATAGAGGGGACACATGCACACTTTTGTATAAATGTAAAGAGTATTAAATTAGAAAAAAAGTCATTTATATTTAGGAAGACACAGATTGGTTTTATCAGTGGCAACAAGGCTGCTTTTTCTCAGTGTCCTTTTTTGGAAATGTCAAAATAAATAAAAGTGTACATGCAAACCAGGAGGTGAGTCCGACACGCTCTCTCGCTCTTCGTGAGTTCAAACCCCGGCCGAGTCATACCAAAGACTATAAAAATGGGACCCATTACCTCCCCGCTTGGCACTCCGCATCAAGGGTTGGAATTGGGGGTTAAATCACCAAAATGATTCCCGAGCGTGGCCACCGCTGCTGCTCACTGCTCCCTGGGGGTGGCACAAGGAGATGAGTCAAATGCAGAGGGGATTATTTCACCACATCTAGTGTGTGTGTGTGTGTGTGTGACTATCAGTGGTACTTTAACTTTTGTGCGTCTTATATTCACTTGTGTGACAAACGTGTTCCGCCTTCAGGGAACGTACTGGGAAGGCGGCGTACGTGGCGTGGCGTTTGTTCACAGCCCATTGCTGCGACGCAGAAGGCGGGTGTCCAAAGCTCTTCTTCACATCACAGACTGGTTCCCCACACTGGTGGGCCTCGCTGGGGGCAACATCAGCCAGGTCAGTGGTTTATATTCAGTTTTTCTTTCAGAAAAGACTTTGGTTGCTGCGCTAAAATCTCTGGACGGCTTTATCACCTTGTAAAAAGCCAGAAAAGTTTTGGTTCATGCCAAAGGGTTTACTCGGCGATAATGTTTGTCGTCAACATGACGGCCCGTTGGAAAGTTCTGGTTCCACAGCAGCTGTAAAAGTGTCCATGTTTTACTATCAAGGAGATGAATGTTCGCCTTTTTTTTGTTTTTTTTAAAGACCATGGACTCGTAGTTGCTTTTTCGGTTGGTTGTGACATAAATTACTTTTATTGGCGCCATGCTGGCTCACTACTATGACCAAAAGTTCTACAGTAGTGCAGCGAGGCGGTTTGGCTTCCATCAAGACCGCCTCCGACTTCCAGAAGAACTGATAACTCCCGTGTGGCTAAAGTAGTCTCAAACTGTTCTTGCCGGCCTCCCCTCA
The DNA here is from genome assembly GCF_033978785.1 of Entelurus aequoreus. Classification (NCBI taxonomy): domain Eukaryota; kingdom Metazoa; phylum Chordata; class Actinopteri; order Syngnathiformes; family Syngnathidae; genus Entelurus; species Entelurus aequoreus. Next base: position 45,971,626 of record NC_084746.1, on the reverse strand, counting down.
GAGTCTGGACGGCTACGACGTGTGGAGTGCCATCAGCGAAGGGAAAGAGTCGCCTCGTCAAGAAATCCTTCTCAACATCGACCCCCTGCACAAGCCCCCCGCACCTTCCATGACCTGGGGCGCCAGCGCAGAAGGAGCGCCAGGTAAACCATAGTAGTACCTCAGATTGTCCTTTCTGGTCTTAGAAAGCCCTGCACCTTTTGTTTAAAGTTCCTTTAGATGCATCCACCATCTTTTGCTTGCTTCTGATTGGACAGCGGATCCGTCAAAGAATCTGGCCTTAAAGAAACCGAAGAAAAAGAAGAAGAAGCTTCTGAGGCTACGACCAAAGCAGAAGTCTGCGTTCAAGCTACCAAAAGTCAACACCAAAGCCAAAAACAAACAAAAGCTGCAGTCCTTGAAACCTCATCTGAAGGTCCAGTCTGCCTACAACCTGTCAATCGCAGGGACGTCTCCCTTCAAACAGCCAGAGATCTTTAAGTCCAAATCAAAGAGGACCACGTCTCAGGACCACAACCTGTCCTGGCCTCAGACGACAAAGACCAAGCTCAAGCTGCATCTCAAGTCCAAGAGGATGTCGTTACCTCACCAGAACACCTCATTGACGGACAAAAACCTCCTGATGACGCCGTCTCAGTCTGTGTGGGACACATCGGTTCAGGCGGCCATCAGAGTCGGAGACTGGAAGCTGCTGACTGGAGACCCTGGCCATGGAGAGTGGGTCCCGCCACAGGTACTGGTTTTAGTTCCAGATTTTTGGCTTTTGGCCCACATTCAAGCTACCAGTACACTTTGAGTAATATAGCCCTCTTTACTGTTATGTCTTTGTTCTTGCTTCACATTGCCTAACACAACCTGGTCACGTCTTGGTTTTTCAAAAGGGTGTCTTCTGTGCAGGTTCTGCCGACCCTGCCGGGTCGCTGGTGGAACCTGGAGCGAGCCTTCTCTGCTTTCTACAAAACCTCAAAGCACAAGAACATCTGGCTCTTCAACATCAGCGCCGACCCATATGAGCGGGAGGACCTGGCCAAGCAGAGACCGGACGTGGTCCAGCAGCTGCTGTCCCGCCTGGCCTTCTACAACCGGACGGCTGTGCCTGTCTACTTCCCGCCAGACGACCCGGGGGCAGATCCTGGCCTGCGCGGGGGCGCCTGGGCACCTTGGGTGGAGGACGACGACCAAGAGGAAAAGTACGACGGCATCTACAAAAAGGTCCAGGAGAAGAACAAGAAGAAGAGGAAGAAATGTCGACTCTGCAAGCTCAAGGCCTTCTTTCTAAAACTCAACACCAGGATCATGTCCAGTCGCATTTGAATGCCACATGGAACCACTTACAGGAAATCCTTTTATGGACTTTAAGTAATGTGAATGTGGAGACATTCTTATCGTCACGCTAGGGATGGAAACTCTACAGAGCTCCTAAAGGGACATGGAGGGGAAAAAAATGTTTTGCGAGATCTCGCAAAAGGGTTTTTTCCTATGTCAGTGAACCGGAAGTAAAACAGACAAAGCGATGGAGGGGCCTACCCATCATTTATTGATTACTTTTTTAGTATTGGCCTAACATATAAAGACATCAAATCGTATTATGGTCCCACAACAGAGCACAGGCTCCCGCTCCTCTGTTTCACTTCCGGTTCACTGAACTAGGAAAAAAACCTATTGCGAGATCTCGCAAAACATCCATGTCCCTGAAGGAGCTCTGTAAAACTCCACTAAATTGACATGTTTAGGTTCCAATAGTGTAGTAGTTCCATAGTTGACCTCACATTCTTCTTTTCGACACAGCAAACCAGCGCCAATGCTGGTTTCAGCCAAGTAGTGCAACCCATTTTGACTCAATTAAGCTGAATGGCGACACTAAATTGGCCCTAGTGTGTGAATGTTGTCTGTCTGTGTTGGCCCTGCGATGAGGTGGCGACTTGTCCAGGGCATACTCTGCATTACTCCCGAGTGCAGCTGGGATAGGCTCCAGCCCCCCCGCGGCCCAGAGAGGGGACAAGTGGTAGAAAAATGGATGGACCTCAGCACACGTTGCATTTGTGCGGTGATGCTAACCACTTGTATTAAGACATACATGGAACTGGAAGAACATCAGCTGAATGTTCAACCAAAGAAAAGCAAACCATTCAAACCACAAAGCACCTAAATTGAGAACTGTATGAAAGAGGCAAGCACATCATTAACAAAACACTGAAGCGACATATTTTACTTTCATCACCGCTAAAACCTACTGACTAATGTTCATGTACTTTTGTCCACTGGCCAACATCTGGACATTCTACACATCAACGTTAAAAGGTCTGATATCCCTACATCACATTCAGACGAGCCATCAGAAGCAAGGGTGAAGTGCCCTGCCCAAGGGTGCAACGGCCATCACTAGGATGCCAGAAACTGGAATCGAACCTGAAACCCTGAAGTTGCTGGCACGGCCGCTCTACCATCTGCACCACGCTACCCCATCAAAAGCTTTCATTCCATCTGCCTTACACACATTCAGAAACAATTCCACAAAATTCATGCCCCAGTACTTGATTGTTCCAAAGAAATGTTTTTCCATTGTCAATCTTTGTCATTCATGGTTTCCACATTTTAAATCAACTTAACATCTGTTTTTTTTTTAAACTCACCAAGTTTTTTTTAAAGGAGTATTTCCTGCTATTGCAATAATGTGGTCTTGGTTCTGCTCTCCAGCTTTATCCCGAGAACCGTTTGGCATTTGATGAAACAACATATCAAGAGCTCAATACGACATAGGCGCTTTTCCAAACTGTGAATAAAATTATTTGACCAATTCATCTATTTTTTTCGTATGTGTACCAATAATTAAAACAGTAACCATTATCAGATTCACTTGTGATTGAAAAAAATGTTTCTCCCAACAAGTCTTTCAGGAAGAATGTTTAAAAAAAACAATGCAGCTATTTGACCACTAGGTGGTGCACTGGGATTAAAAGTAATTATGCAGATAAACCTAAATTATGAAAACATCAGTGGTGTCAACTAATTTTAATTGTCTTAAATTTGAATTTGGATGAATCACAGGATATTATCTGCTTGCATTTTTTAAATGTTTAAAAAAAGAAGCTTGATATTTGGACCAAAAATACAGAATTTTAGAGGAAGTTTAAAAAAAAAAAAAAAAGGTTTCATTTAAATACAAAACCATTAAATGTTGGAAACCTTGCAACAGTTTTATATAAACTACAGTCGGTGCATTATGTCAGTGACCACAACAGTCCAAGTCTCCTCACTCATCTTTGCAATGGCCTGATCACTGAATGTACAAAAACCATACGTTTCATGCCTACTAATCTGCAGCTAAAGGGAAAGGAGCATGTGCTCTTAACAATACATTGTGATTCATCTGCATATATGCATGACTAATGAGAAATGTAAGATTAATCAAGAGTTAACTCATTTGACAGGCCTAGAAATATCCATTAAAGTTAGGGAGTTTTATTCTGTTCCTAATTTATCATACTGCCTCCCTTTGAACACTTAATCTTAAACATAGTTGATGTTAAATTGGAAGAACCAGATTACAAGACGTCTGCACTTTCATGGACAAAGGAGACAAAGAGAAAAGTAAAAGAAAAGAGTCAGTGGTGCACACATGTAGTTAATGCCCTGGATGTTTATTTCATTGACACCTTTGCCTCAGTGTGTCCACACAAGCAGACAAGTCAACAAGCGACCGCTGGAGTGGGCTCGGAGGGAGGGGAGTGGGGTCAAAGACATAAAAAGAAAGAAAAACTACAAGTAGCCGTGTTCAGTACCAAACTCTTCACAGAAGAGAAGATCTGCTTTGTTTTGTCCTGCTGCCCAGAATGAAAGGCACCCTCTCACCTCCCGGGCTTCAAATGTCAGATGATTTTATTTCATTTGTCAATAACACATGGTCGCTTTTGTCCAAAGTGGAATGATCCATGTCATCCTTCGGCAACAAACAAAAAGAATGGAGAAGTCAAAAGAAACGAAATAAAAAAAGTGGAGGTACAAAAATATTTATTTTAGAAAACAATGAGTGTCTGAAGGTTGAAATCATAGAAAAGCAGCATGGTCACATGACACACGTCAATAGTGCTCAGACGCAGCAGCAAAGACAATCTTTATGACGATGTGTGGAAGAGCTTTGTGGAGACGCACACCTTCCGCCTGTGCACGGAGTCGCGCACCCGCGAACGCGCACTCACACACGGGCATGGCGGGATAAGAGGGAGAGGGCGGTGCCAGGCAAACAAAAAGTGGGCGTGGCGTTGCAGACTTTGTAAACACGGCACAATAAATAGACGAGGGAGCGGGCTCCGTGCACACGCACGCGCACGCCATGACACGTTGACACTTGTCGCACCAGCTGCAGTTTATCGTTCTCTTTAATTTGGATTTTTTTTTCAATATGTCGAGTGCAAAACATCACAAATGAACAATTCTGTATTCAAGTAATGTTATATACAAGGAGGGGGTACAAATATTCAGTACTGTACATATAATTGCCATATTAAGAATTTACAGACAATCTCTTATTAACAGTAACAAATATGGAAATGGGGCAGGGTGGGGGGTATACACCAGACGAGCATCATGATTGGCTCCAGGAGCAGTCACTGTGGACACACAGCCTCACCGCGCTCAGTCAACCGCCGCCCGCGTTCAAGCCTAACAGACGATGCATAGCACCTAAAAAAAACATAATGGAGTCCGCTGGCTACGTCACCTCCATGGCCATTGTATTCTCTGACAGACTGTTGAGGGGCGCCTTGTCTTGCTCATGGTTGTCCCTACAAGACCACCACAGCAGTCACAAAAACAGTCTTATTTTAAAGTTTCCACCAAGGGCTCAAGTGCACTTGAAGGTTCGGAAGAGCCGGCCAGCTAACTCGCATGAGCACACGGTGAAAGGTGTCCAAGTAAATAAATGGAGGTAGTCGTTTTTTATTCCACTCATGTCACACACCTGGGTCAGTAACACACCTGACCCTGCGCTGAGAGGAAGATGCTAAAAAGTGCTGCATAATAGGGTATAGACATTTTTTAATTGTAAAATGTAGTTTTTGTCTTTCAGAGACTTCCTCTTTTTTACATTTTTAAAAAGTAATACAGGTTGCTAAAAAGTGCAGCATGATACTGTATAAACAATGTTTTGTATTGTAAACTAGTGTTTGTCTTTTAGTGACTCATTATCTTTTATATTTTACAAAAGTAATAGACAGTGCACTGACAGGACGCTAAAAAGCGCTGCATAATACGGTAATGTTTAGATTTGCATGACGTCACGTCGGGCTCACTAAATACGTGTGGTAGTCAAGCCAACGTCTGTTCTCCGTGGGTACTAGGCGTCATTTAGCCTTTCTCCAAAAAAAAAGCCCTATGCTTGTATTGTTTTCCGGTATACGAATCGTTCAAAACGCAAAAAGGATAAACGCTTCTTCAGAGTTTCTCGAGAAGTAATATAGAAGGGCAGAAGAGTGCAAGATTTTACGAAACGACAACGAGAAAAGTGTCACGCACTGGAAGAACACGCAAGTTTGCAGTGATCACTTCTTTAAAGAATTTGTTTGATGTACTTTAACGTTTAGTATTCCCCATTGAACTATTATCTTGATATTTGTTTCGGAGATCTTAAAACACATTTTTCCTACAAGTGTTTCGTAAAGCACCAACTCGGCGAGTCTAAATAAAAGCTAATTTGAGCAAAACCTTAAAGAGTTAAGCTTTTTGCCAAAGGCATGAAACTTTCAGCACATACACAAAGATAACATCTATAGTTATATTTTGATAAAGATGGGGAAAAACATGCGTACTCGTAAACGGCGCATGCAACAACAACAAAGCAACAAACATGGCTGTAGATGCGAAGTTTATTCATAAAATGCAACCTTACTCAAGCACAAACGATACATGATTTATCTGGGAGAGTCTAGATACACATTTTCTTGTAGAGCTCCATGCTTTTTCAAGTTGTCATGCAGAATGACGTCACGAGCGCCAGATAATTCGACATGTCTGCGAACGCGATCGACAGGTAATCCTTGGGATCACTCGACAAATCTTTTTTTAAATAAAGTATATGGATAGATTCCATTGCATAGTTAGATTTTTTTGTTCGTATCTGCTTTTTGCAGGAAGATCTAGGCTCCTTGCGTACTCAGATAGTTCGCCTGCTGCACAACAGCAATCTCAGTTTTTCACTTCCGTGAAGATGTCACATGATGGAACACAAGCAATAGACATTTAGTTTTTGTATTATAAACTAGGTTCTCATCATATATTTTTTTTTTTTTTACATTTTACAAATTAAGACATTCAGGAAGTGGCCATTGGCTGTCTACCTATCAACACACTGCACTATGTCTAGCCTTGCCCTTTAGGCACCCTTCCACTGATTTTGGTTTTGCCGAAAAGTGAGTCAAATATTTGGCCGTGAACAGGAAGCCGACAAAGTGAACTTTAGCGCTTGGTGGAAAAGGAGCAACAACAAAGGTGTTAAATGTGTGGCTCACCTGGGCACCATGTCAAGCGGCGATGCAGACGCGGCGGTGACCTTGGGTTTCTGACAGTTGACAGTGGCTGCGGCCGCGAGCTTTAAGGCGGATGTCGACATGGCGCTGCTCAGCGTTCGGGGTGCGTGGGCTCGTTTGCCGACGGAAAGGCCTAGACGCAGGCTGTTGTTGTTCCCCAGCGGGGCCTGAGTGGCGTTAGTGGTTGTGGCGCTGACAGGGTGGGCGGTGCCATTATTGTTGTTAGCGGGTGCAGAGCTGGTGGCGGTGGTCGGGTGCAGCGAGGCGGAGCTGGACATAGTTGTGGGCGGGGCCGGAGCGGCAACAGAAGGGGAGACTGTGCTCGAGAGGTGCAAGCCTTTGTAGACACCTGAAGAAGAGTCCAAGATGAATATTTATTAACAATACCATTTCTAAAGGAAGCATCATTGTATACAAACAAATATGAACGATGTAGGGCCAAATTTGTAAGGAACTTGTCACTGTTTAATTATATGATAAAACCAAAGTGATGGAGACAAACAGTTAAATATTAAAGGAAAACATCTCAGCTTTGTGTTTCAGCTGACAGCGCAAATAGTGATTGTTCCGATGTCCATTTAGTTTTTAAAATATGTTGCGGGCCAATAAAAATTCAAGTTGTGGGCCACAAATGAACACTCTTTCCTGTAGATGAAAGCTCGATTTTCAACCGCTTGGTCAATATTCTCAGTCAGGATTGTACCTGAGGGGGAGAGGACGCCATTGACTCCGCCTCCCAGGCCGAGCTCTTCCTTTGTTTTTAGTGCCAAAATTTGATCGGCGGTGATGAGGGCCGAGGCAGCGTACTGAGCGTTGGCCTGGTCCAACATGTTGGTCGAGGCCTGTGGGTAGAGGAGCGGACCACGCGGTAAGTAAGTGTCACGTCTGAGCAAGAGGATGTTAACACACCTGTGTGCTGTTGGCAGTGGTGGCCCTGTTGGCTTGCTGCTGCTGGATCTGCTCCAGCTGGTCCTTCTGCATCTGGACCAGCTGCTCATGGTGCTGCTGGAACTGCTCAGCTGTGAAAGCTGACACACAAAAGCTTTTTTACACAGGTGAACCATCACTGAGCGCTCTAAATGCAAGTAGACATTACACCTAAACATGCTCTAAAACGTATCTATTCAAGATGATGATTAAAGGTCACATTGGGTACTTTAAAACAAGACTTCTCTCTCGCACGTGCACAGGACACAAACTTGTAAAATAAAAAATAAATAAAAAAGGGGTCCCACTTTGCATCAAATCTTGGTACCATGAAGGTACCAGTGCTAACGTAAACGGTAGTAACCAGACAAGACTAAGTAGTAAGGTGATAATGTACAAGTAACGTCTTGAAGGTAACTTAATTTTGCTCAATTATTACACAACTCATGCCTGTAGTATTAACTGGTGAACCATGTTGTAACGCTAGTCTAACATTGTCACAAATTGTGCTTTAATTATCAAAATCTGCTCCATTAGGCATCGTATTGAATAATATGCAAAAGTTACGCAACCCTAACAACTACTTCTACTGTAGAATTAATATTTCAGACAGAATATTTCAAAGTGTTTGTTCATAGCGTCAACTCTTATTTTCTGTCAAAAACCAAGAAACAGATGAGAGGCTGCATCAGAACTATTAGTTAGGACTATGGCTTGGTAGAAAACAATTGATTTAATCTAAGATGGATGGATATCTTTTAAATTTTGCAATGGGAATTTATAGGGCTTGATAAAGATTCTCCCATCCCGCCTCCTAGTAGTTTTGTGCGTAAAACAGCAGCAGCTGTTTCGCACTATGCTAACGTTAGCTTCCAATAACAAGCTGTCCTGGAAAAAACAGAAGAAATTGAGGGACTAACTAGAATTAACAACCGATTCAATGTGGGGCATGAATCTGCAGTAATAGTGGCTTACCAACAGGGGGTGGGGCAGGGGGGACGACCCGTCCAGAGCGCTGGGAGGGTAGTCCGACATTGGAGGTGGAGAGCGGGCGCTTTACGCCTCGACTCAGCCTGCGGAAGAGAGGATGGGCGTTGTCCAGCTCGTGTAGTGGTAGTGTCCGCGGTCTGAAGTGCCGCCATCGGCACGACTTTATGTTCAAAAGAATCCGACTGAGGTCCGTGTGCAAAGAGGGGGAGGGTGGGGAGGAACTTCTGTCTGAGGTATTTGTTTCTGAGGTAATGGCAAACTTGCTGGCAGCCGGCGAGCACGAACTCGTTGGAAGGGGCGGGTCCAGCATATCGGGGTCCAGTTCATGAAAAACATCAAAGTCCGAGTACGCTCGGTCCAGTAAGACCCTACCAGGAAAGAAGAGGACATGTCAGTACCTAAAAGGGCTGAATGCTTATGGCAAATAACTAAATCTCCATTAATTAAATTATCTACCTCCATTTGGTTATTGTACGATAGGAATGTAACGATTAAAAAAAACATTTCATATCACAGTTATCGTGACCAAAATTACCAGTTATTATTGTTGCGGTATTGTTTAATGTACTCAAAAATACGTCTACACACACTTGAAAACTTTTTACTTAGTTTTAATTATTTTCTAATCAAACTAAATAGACACCATTAGAAAGCCCACTATTTTGCATGTTTTGGGTTTGTTACGCTTCATTGATAGTGTTTTAGACTTAGTATTTTATCTGTTTTATTGGCTAAACTTGTTTAAAATATTGGTTTGTACTGTAGCAATTCAAGATTTATTTAAAATAAAAAGTGCGTAACAAATGAATCCTATTCTTTTTCATTATTTCTGGCGGGCGTTGTCTTACTCTGTTCAGCCGTTTCTTGAACACTACAAAACACCTCTGTCTCGTATTCCTCTGAGTATGGAACGATCACTCTTTTCGAAGAGAGTACATTGTACACAATTGAATAGCATTATTGCTCAGACAGCAACATGTTTATTTATGAAAGTTTAAATTGTCGTTTCTTAATGGGGAAATATGTTCGTGTGAGAGACGATGATCTACCGCATGGTGATGTACAGTGCACACGATGTCCTACACAAAAAATATTTGCAGTCAATACCATCATTTTCTTTTTGTCACTTAAAAAAATACAGAGGACTTGACCTCTGTGTCCTCAATGGTAGTTACAGCCATGCATTCAACTACTACAGTATTTTTTTGCTCGAACTTATACCTTTTGCCGCCAAAGTGTGTCCAAAGAACTGACAAAGAATTCATTTTGGAACAAGCTGCTGGCTTTAAGTCAACTTTCTGTTTGACTTTTTCTTCCTGACGCTTGTGTCACAGGGCTACTTTCTCTGCAAAACCTGTCGTGTAACTGCACAACCAGCGATGGTGTATTAGTAGAGATAGAATTACAAGGAGAAAAACGAATATACCGAAATACCCGAATGCAGCTGAGATAGGCTCCAGTGACCCCCCGCGACCCCGAAAGGGACAAGCAGTAGAAAATGGATGAATGGATGGAAAAAACAAAATAAGTTTTGTGTCAGTTAGAAGCTCTATGTGTCGATGTCGATTCATCTGCACGTCTTAATTCTAACCGTAACAAATACAATGTATAACTAGTAGGGGTGTAACGGTATTGTAGATACCGCGGTATTCCAGTTTCAAAGTCTTCTCAATAATACTGAGATGTGTTACAGTATCAAACAAAAACTCGGGAGTGTAATTTTTTTTCTGGCGTTTTAGCGTTGGCCGGGTCTGAAAATAAACTACATCTCCCAGAATCCTCTGAGACAGGCAAGGTAGGGGCGTGGGACGCTGCAAACAGGTGTGTTCTTAGTAGATGAGAGGAACTGTTTTTGGAAATTTCTAAATCTGTTGAAAACTTTTTGCATTATGTTGCTAACAAAAGACAAACTCTTTGGCGGAGGTACAAAAGTCTGTGTTCTACAAAGCAAAGCGCACCACTTTCGCAGTGCACAGAGGGAAATCACCCAACAAATTGTACATCGCGGGAAATACGAGTGAACTGAAAAAGTACTTGATAAATCCTCAAACCATTATGTATTTCCTGCCGCTTGTCTCTCATTTTTGTTTCATTGAAGCCATTTGCTAAAATCAAAAAAGTTATTTGTATTTCACATGTGTGTGTAGACATATACATAAATATAGGTTGTGTCTGTTGTGAGAATTGTCTTGTTTGTCCACCCTATGCCACCATAGGTCATGTGAGGTGTGTCACTAGACCTGCTAATGTCAGCCAAGTTAGCTGCTCGTGTGTTGAAGTGAGTGGGGGAGTTGAGTATGAAACAAACTCAGCTTTCTCATTAACATGACATGAAGTCACAGTACCAGTAGAATGGAAAAACAAGATGACTTTATATGCTTATTTTTGTTTCATTGTATCCATTACACTATATCAAATTGTATTTACAATCCGCAAAGTATGTGAAAACACTGTTTAAACATCACAAAAAGCCACAAATTCAGTCAGCCATTTTGAATATTGCGCACCAAACATCTTCGGCTTTTGTTTTATTCTGGTTTGGTATTGATAGTTTGTATGTTTAGCACAGGGGTCGGCAACCTTTACCACTCAAAGAGCCATTTTGGCAAGTTTCACAAATTAAAGAAAGTAATGGGAGCCACAAAAAAAATTTAAAATGAAAAACACCGCATACAAAGCTTTAATGCTTTGTGCTATGTTAACCAGGGGTCTCCGACACACGTACCGGCACACACTTTAATGTGGAAATTTGGTGTTAGTGCAGCCCACGAGTTTTGAATGAATGGCACTTGATAGCGTCATACTTGCCAACCCTCTCATTTTTCCCGGGAGACTCCCGAATATCAGAGCGTGATGACACTGCATTTGGCGCCCTCTACAGTCTGCCCTAACAGTGTACCTGCTCGACCACACGTAGAATGCAATTTCAGCTTGCTCACGTAAGTGACAGCAAGGCTACTACTTCAGCAGCCACACATCTTACACTGACGGTACCAATACCCAGAATCCCATGCAGCCCTAACTCTTCCGCTCAACCAGCGCACGGAGAGGGGGGGGGGGGGGGGGGGGGTGAGGTTGATGTGTGGGGGGATTTGGTGGTAGCGGGAGTGTATAATGTAGACCGGAAGAGTTAGGGCTGCATGGGATTCTGGGTAATGGTTGTGTTGTGTTTATGTTGTGTTACGGTGGGATGTTCTCCAGAAATGTGTTTTTCATTCTTTTTTGGTGTGGGTTCACAGTGTGGCGCATATTTGTAACGTAACAATGTTAAAGTTGTTTGATACGGCTACCGTCAGTGTAAGCTGTGTGGCTGATGAGTAAGTATGCTTTGCTGTCCCCTGTGTGTGCAAGTAATAACATCATGCAACATGTGGCTGGACTGGCATGCTGTATGTATATGCTATAAAGGACAATTACTGCAGTGCAATTAGAGCATGCCCTTTATTTAGTAATTAGAGTGTAAATAGGATTATTGTTTCCCTGGTAGTAATCTATGAGAGACACTGAGATCCATAATTCTCCTGGGAAAATCGGGGGAGTCGGCACGTGTGTAGCTGAGCCGCATCAGAATGGTCAAGGAGCCGCATGCGGCTCCGGAGCCGCGGGTTGCCGACCCCTGGTTTAGCACTTAGCAATGCTGCGGATGCTACTGTCACAATGAAACTGCATCCATCACTCAACTTCTAAAACTTATTGCTCATCCTCTTTGTGTTCGGGCTCAAAAATACAAGGTCCTGGATCATAATTTTTCCAAAAGTATTAGTTGTTGGCTCTCACAAAGTCTGCTTGATTAGCATTGTTGTTGATAGGGAAGGGATCTTTGGTTCCTAGCACAACGCCACACAATCACGTGACTGGCATCCTCATTATCTCTAAAAATGGCTCTGGAATCTCTGAGATTGATATTATTTTGATAATATCTATTTATTCGCTAACTTTGGAAGTTTTGGTGTCATAAATCAGACATATGTGATAAAAGCTTCACTATATAGGCAACTTGTTTTTCCACTCTACTTGTAATTTAAGGACTACATGCCTAGAGTCACCAAAGAAAGGCCACAATTGGGCCCCCAGAACAGTTTCATTTGCCGTATGGAGGCAGCGCTTATTACGCTTTCAAATCTTACAAGACCTCTTTATGCAATTTGAAAGCAGCAGCCGAACAAAAGAAACACAAATGTAGCAAAGTATCGATGACGTTGAGTTTATTTTCATTTACCATTCCATTGATTGACGTATTGGCTATTGGCTCAGTTCTAGAATTGTCTAAAATAAAATGTATGCCTCTGGACATCAGATTAAATACTTTTAAATGCCATTTAAGGCCTCAATTTTTGCAAAATTAATTTAATGACTTTTAATGCTTTTTATTGCCCTGCGGAAAACCTGTATGTGCTTTGTTTTAAGATGCTATTTTTTATTAATTGTGCTTCTCCGGTGATGAGAAAATTACAAATTACCTCAGTTTTTTCTAAAGTTCCATTGCAGTGTGTTGTGAGGTAAAATTGGCCGCCTCTCATCACTCATCTTTGCGCCATGATATGAATGTATGTAGAGAAACATAATGGATAAAAACCAGCGGTGGATCAACATAGTATTGAGCAAAAGGTCTGAATACTTATGTAGATGTGATTTGTTTTTTTCTGTTAAGATGGTGTGATGTGTATACATTAATGAAAAATACAATAAACTTCTTAGATTTTAGCAAATGGCTACAATGAAACAGAGTGAAGAATTTAAAGGGTCTAAATACTTTCTGTACCGTACCCGCTGTACACCCTGGACAAGTCGACACCTCATAAACCGTAACCCTGAAAATATATTTAAGCCAGCAAAGCCAAACATCAGTGTGTGAGGTATTTACATTATTAAAAGTTGTATTGTTAGTAAACTTTTCTGAGACACTGCATATTGTAGACTGATATAAACATGTTCACTGCTTCTTAGAAAGTAAAAGTGGAAAGACACTAAATTTAACATTGTTGTTTTACACTGGATGTTTACATTGTTACTTTAAAGACATCAACTGCGAGTTATTTTTAATATTTGCTTTAAACATTAAATGTCCCTCCACAATTCTTAAAAATACATGTTTGTAGTAATAAATATGATTAAAACATTTGAGCATTATGTTTGTGTTCAACCTACACATTCCTGACACTTAATTTTACACACTATGGCATTTTTATGTCTTTTTTTGGGACATATACCACAATAATATCATATCGTGGCCTTTATACCGTGATATTGTACAGTGAGCTTTTGATACTGTTACATCCCTAATAACTCGGGTTGCACGATAGATGATATACAATATAAATTACATACATTTGGCCGACGATAGAGCTTTTAATACTGTCGAAGAGCAGCTTTAAAACAGTCTTGAAAACATAATGTATAGAAATTTTTTTACCAAAGACCCACCCACGTTGTTTTAAATATAGAAAAAAAATCATAATATGACCCCTTTATATCATAATCCAATTAATTAAATATGACGGTATTAAAATTAAAAAATTGTTAATTCGATGTTCCTATCTATGATGTTTGGCATCTCAAAGTGAAGCGTCTCCTTCTTGCGAGAATGTGCTCCACTCCAATCTGCGGGCGCACACGTGCACACACCATTTTTTCATTTATTGATTTGTGGCAAAAAATTAACTAGCATGTGGATTTGGCCCTTCCGGGTTTGGCCACGTTCATACATTATAACGGAAGTATGACTTGGTGTGCGTGGTAACTCCACTCACAACACAGAGCACACAGCATCATCTCCTGCTTTGCCAGAGAAGATGTAGGAGAAAGCCTCGGTGAAGCCAATTTGTGACTTTAACGGTATATTTAGCAAAGAGAGGGATACATTTTAAAGTGAAAGGAGTGTGTCTTGCATCTTAAAAGGCGATGTATTCAGCGTGTCAAGTCCAGTGAGCGTGTGTGAAGTATAACCGCTTGCAAAATGTGCACAATGTTATATTTGTTGTTTGTTTCAATAAAGCTGGAACAGCAGTTTTCGGCAACACAGGAACTTATGTTCAACTCTGCAGGTTTCTCGCTCCTTGCTCGTAATTCAGCTGGTACTTTTGTTTATGCTTTTGGTTTTGCTCTACTGCTAAGACTTCTCCATAATGTAGTTACTCTACATGAAAGACACAGAAAACCTCCAAAAGCAACCCAACCCTTTATAACTTTCATAAGTGCTAAGAAGTTGAAGACACAACTTAGATACACTCTTCTACCGTTTGGCAACACTTATGAAATATCTAAACTAGTGGTGTTCAGTGTGTGGCCAAATAAGCCAGTTGTGGAACACAGCTTTTTAATATACCTTAATATACTATACTTTACAGATTGTAAAAAATAAAAATAAATAAATAAAATATTTTGCGCAAAGGAGCTGCAATGAGAACAAGCTTAAACGTGGATATAAATAATGAAAACACACAAAGCTAAGCGTAAATGTTCATTACCTGCCCCCTCGACCCACGCGTCGCCGGGCCAGACCTTGGCAGCGCCGTGGCACCGTGAGCGTGGTGAGACTGTAGCGGTATCGGGCTCCTGCCAGGCCACCATCCCAGCCCGCCGACCAGGGCCAGCTGCCCACTCGATCCTGAGGGGCCTGAAAACACACTAAGACTCAGCGAGGGGCGTCCTTATATTCACAGCTCTTGATGATGAGCACAACACTTACAGCATAGTACTGACAGCCCGGCTTCCTGCGAAAGGCGTACGCGCCATCCGGGTCGTTCTCTTCCTCAGCTTCTGATGAGCCAGAATGGAGCTGTGGACACCAAGGTCAGAGGTCAGTGTGAGGTTGCTGGTTGAGATTGTGGTTTGATGTGTGATTTTACAAATGGCCTCTAGATGGCACACTAGGACCAGGACAAGGTAGAATGCTTCAGTGCTGCTACCTGGGACAGTGGCTCTTCATCTGAGCTGGGGAAGTCATACTGGTTGAGGTCCTTGGCATTAAACACAGCTGGACCCTGGTAGTGTGAGGCGCCGGCTGACTGAGTCAATACTTTCAGCTTCTTCTCGTATTTCCTCTTTTGACGAGGAACTTCAGTCTTATCGGGCTGGAAAAGGACCAAAACAAATTCACTCTAAGACTTACACCCAAAAGGTCCAACATGATTTGTACAAAGGATGTTGAAAATGTGCTTGGTCTGTTCACCTTAGACTTGTACTCCTTATGGTCCATGTGGTGGTACTGGTTGGTGAGCGGTACCAGAGGAATAATCTGTGGCCTCACCAGAGCCCGCTCGGCCAGAACCTCAGCTAAAATCTCTCCACCATAGTCTGACATGACATTTCTGTTGATGGAAAACAATACTTGTTAATAATATTAATTAATATTATTACAAAGTTGATTCATACTTCTGCCAAACAGACCTCTTCTCAAAAACCTCCAGCGTCAGGTGCAGCAGCTCTCTCTTGCTCTTCTCCCTCCTTTTGATCATCTCCAGGATGGTGACGGCTCGGCTCAGATCCCTCCTGAGTTTCAGCATCTTCTCGTATGACGCCTCGTCATTCTTACGATTCTGAAAGATGAGAATATATCGAGTCTCAAACTATGCAAAACCTAAAGCTGTCGGCTTTCACGGACTTCAAACCGCTTACTCCTATTCCTAGAACCCACCTTCCTGGTTTGCATCTTTTCCGTGCGCCGTCGAAAGGCCACATAGGGGTCGCTGGTGCTCGAGCCGTCCCGCTTCTCCTGCTTGATGATGTTGATGAGCGAGAGGGCTTTGCTGTTTTTCCTTTTGCGGCTCCAGTAGTCAAAAACCTCTTTGATGAGCTCGTCATCCTCCTTGAGGAGCAGCTTGGCCTCCGGAAGACTGACCAGCTGGGAAGACAATGTGCACGTCATGTTTATATCCTAGCACACACCATTGTTTTTCTTCACAACAACCAGACTGACAGCTCATTCATGCATTTTTGCTGAAAGACACCAACCTGCTGTCCACTGCCTTTCTCGAGCCGGTCAATCATCTCCTCAAACTGCAAGAGGCTGATCTCCATCTTCTTTTTTAACTTGGTGATAAAGGCGTCGTCGTCCGAGTCCAGGTCGTAGTCCGGCTGCTCCGTGTCCAGGCTGAAAGCTGGAGGCAAGAAACAGACAAATTTGCAACCTTTCCATTTGGAAGACAATAAGGGCTGGGCCAATAAAATGATAGCAGCATATATCGCAATAGACAATCGATGTCAATGAAAAATGTGCACACACACACACACACACATTATATATATATATATATATATATACCCAAATACACAGTACATATTAGGGCTGGGCGATATTGCCTTTTTTTTAATACCTCAATATTTTTAGGCCACATCGCGATACACCATATATATCTTGATATTTTGCCTTAGCCTTGAATGAACACTTGATACATATAATCATACCAGTATGATGATTCTATGTGTCTACATTAAAACATTCTTGTTAATACTGCATTAATATATGCTCATTTTAAACTTTCATGCAGAGAGGGAAATCACAACTAAGTCAATTTACCAAAACTGTATTTATTAAACAGTTATTAAGCAGTGGCACAAACATTCATGTCATTTCCAAAACCGAAAGTGCAAGATTGTCAGAGACATTTTAAAACAAGTTATTAGTGCACTTTTGTGCACGGTGTCACTAAGATGACTTATCAAAACAACACTAAATTAAAGTGCACTTTTTGTACAGAAAGCCACTACAATAGTTTAAAACATGATGACACACAAGATATTTCAATACGTGTCACATAAAAATTAGCTGCATATCAAATAGTATATGTCCTACGGTGTTGATGTGGAAATAGTTGCTTCGGCATTTAGTTGGTGTGACACCGAACGGAGATGTTAACATGTAAAGATATATTCCCGCTTGAAGCCAAACCACCGTCAGACGATGGACCTAGTGCTGTTTTTCTTGGGAATTAATTATTCCTCCATTTGTTACCAGATTCGCACCTTCTTTCTCTCGTATTACCAGTCAAACCACACCGTTAGCTGTTAGCATCACAGCTAACGTTATCATGTTGCTACCTGTCTGCTCCGCGGGAGCGTGTGACGTTGCTCACGTGACAGTATGTGACGTATGTAAGAAGGTGCGCTTGTTTTAATGTCTCTGTGAGAAGGAGAGACAGGAAAGAGTGAGAAACGCATGCAGTTTAATGCCCCGCAGCTAAAAGCAACTGCCTGAGAACGTATACTCGAATATCACGATAGTCATTTTCTATATCGCACAGAGACAAACCCGCGATATATCGAGTATATCGCCCAGCCCTACTTTAAGTGATATATTGTATTAATGGACACTGTATATAGCCTAATATTTATGTACAATTGGCTATAACACGTTTGAAAAACAGCTCAAATACCATTAAAACGTTCCTCATTGCTTTATTTTTGAAAAAAATAAAATACATACAGTACTAATCTACTTAACTCAAAGCACCTGCACAGGTTTTTTCAGGTGTCATTAAATTGGTTCACTTTGGTAAAATTGTCTCAGCCAGGATCAATATGGGGAAGACTGCAGACTTGACAACTGGCCAGAAGACCATAATTGATATCCCCCATAGGATGGGTAAGCCACAAAAGTTCATAGCTAAGGAGGCTGGCTGTTCACAGAGTGCTGTGTCCAAGCATATCAATGGAAAGTCTAGTGGAAGGGCAAAATGTGGCAGGAGAAGATGCACCAGCAGAAAAGCTGACCGTGGGCTTCTGCGAATTATCGAACAGAAGATGAACGAATCTGGCAGAAATCCAGAAAGAGTGGAATGAGTCGGGAGTCACAGCTTCAAAAACCACCACATTCAGACAATTTTTTGAATGATTTGATGTGATTCTTATTTCTTTTTTTTCCTGCAAAAAAAATGAGAAGTAAATGGTGATTTCTTCACAGTATTCAAATTTTTTACACTCCTGTTTTTGTGGGTTTTATTAGCTGGAAGCCCAAATTATGTACTAATAAACAAATACTTGAAATTGTTGTGAGCCCTGAATCTATAATCTGTGGAAGTTTAACATTTTGAATGGAATTATGGAAATAAACACACTTTTCCATGATATACATTTTTTTGGAAAGGGTCCTTGTAAACAAATTTACATATACATACACGTGTATATGTATATAATTTTGACCAGTATTTTAGGTCAAAGCATAATGACTTTGTAAACATATCAATAAGTGCTTTAAGTACATTATGCTTGCGCAAGATACTTTTTTGAAAACAATAATACAAATAAAAAAGAGCGCCTCTGAAGTTGTGACCACTGTTTGTATAATAATGTTACATCTACGATGTCATTCACAAATACACAAGCAGATAAGATGTGTTGTGGGTTTACCCACACCTGCACTGGACATTGCACCCCAAATCATGACTGACTATGGATATTTCACACTGGACCTCAAGCAGCTTAGGTTCTGTTCCTCACCCGTCTTCCTCCAAACCTTGATTCCTGAATGAAAGGTACACTTTACTTTCATCAGAAAAAAGACCTTGGACCACTGGCCAACAAACAGTCCAGTCCTCCTTCTCCTTGGCCCAGTTGAGACGCTTCCTACATTGGCTCAGGCTCAGAAGCGGTTTGACCCGAACAACCAGACAGTTGTAGCACATCTCCAGGATGTGTCTGAATGTTGTGTTTTTTTTAAGCTGTGACTCCCGCCTCATTCCACTCTTCCTGGATCTCTGCCAGATTAATTATTCTTCTCTTTTTCATAAAGTAGTTGAGTAGTGTGTGACACTCAGTTTAAAACATTCATGCCCTGTAAAATTTGGGCTGATTTCTGCACAGTATTCTAATTTTTTGTAGTCCTTTTTTTGTGGGTTTTTTGAGCTGGAAGCCCAAATTATGTACAAATAAACAAATACTTAAAATTGTTTAAATTGTGGGCCCTGAATCTATAATCTATGGAAGTTTAACGTTTTAAATGGAATTATGGAAAGAAATAAACTTTTCCATAATATTAAATTTTTTTCGAAAGGGTCTGTATATATGTACCTCAAGCAGGAAGTTGAATGTGAATATGAAAGCAACACAAGCATTATAAACAAAGTAATATGACAGAAACAAAACAATACTATAAATAAAAATAAATGTGAAAATTTTGCAAAATGTCCCTTTTGACAACTGCACTTTTTGTTCATATAGATATAAAGTGTTCATAGTGAGGTCCAGTCTTACACATAGGACTGCAACATTATGGGCAAAATAATAAAGATTGTTTTTTATCAATATTGAAATCCCGATTATTAATCATGATTATTCATTCTTTTGGTAAAACAGTGTTGGCGTGTGAATTTGTAATGTCTAAAAAAAAATGCTCTAGATAAATGTTATCTATATATTTAAAGACAAATATTTGTGTTCTTGTTCATTAATAGTATCAGCTTTTATATTACATGATGCTACCATGATACCAGTAAACATACTAAAGACTTTAGAAACAAGTTGTGGCAAAGTTCCCGACACATTGCCTGCTGCATGGTAACTCTCAGTCAGAATCAGAATAGTTTTATTGCCATTGTTTGAGAACGGGTTCACAAACTAGCTAGTTGCACGTTCAAAATGAAACTGCAAAATCAAATATTTTTCTCCTCCAACAGCATTGCGCTCTTAATCGCACACAGAGACTCCACGAAGGTAGACGCGATTGAAATGAAGTGAAACGAAGCGATTGGCTCCGTTAGGTCAGAGAGAGCATTTTCAAAGCAAAGTCGCCATGTTTCACGAGCCAAATGGCTCCAGTACGCATGCACTACCGCGTTTCAGTATTCAGGAAGTAAGCAGTGTTCCCTGAAATGCATTAATAAATGAAGTTTTTTCAGTAATTACAAATTTAAACGGCATTACTAACATCTGGAATTTTACCGCGGTTTATCATTATACCGTTTATCGTTACATCTACGGCTGCAACTAACGATTAATTTGATAATCGATTAATCTGTCGATTATTACTTCGATTAATCTATTAATAATTGTATAAAAGAGACAAACTACATTTCTATCCTTTCCAGTATTTTATTGGGGGAAAAAACAGCATACTGGCACCATACTTATTTTGATTATTGTTTCTCAGCTGTTTGTACATCTTGCAGTTTATAAAAAGAAAATAAAAAATAAATAAAAAAATGCCTCTGCGCATGCGCATAGCATAGTTCCAACAAATCGATGACTAAATTAATCGCCAACTATTTTTATAATCGATTTTAATCGATTAGTTGTTACAGCCCTAGCTACATCCCTAATCTATCTGTATCTATATCAGGGTTGTACGGTATACCGGTACTAATTAAGTACCACTTTTTCACTAGCAGCACCAGTGCTACTAAGAAGATAAAATTAGTAGCACAGAACATTTTTTTGCAGCACAAATTTTTTTTAGGAGCAATACGAAATGTCTTTAATATCACAATTTCACTATTAACATTCAAACAACGTACACATGTGCACTCATACATAAACACAATGCTATCCAAAGGCCTACTGCAACGCTTAATTAAACCCAGAACATCCCTTAACTGTGCTAGCACTGTTGGTAACACAAGTGTAGGGTTGGGCTATATAGATCAAAACTCAAATCCCAATATAGTTTGGTTTATAAACCAACCCATAAATAGAAATATCCGTTGACGTAACTAAATATCTCCACCATGCCTTGATTTTAAATTTTTGGGACTGATGGGAGATCCCAAATACACAAAAACAGGTACCAACAAGTAAGAAAAGTAGGTTTTGCATAATAGAATCCCAATTTAAGTTATTTTGAAATAAGAAAAAAGAAAACCCCTAGAAAATAATATAAGAAAAGTCAAATATAATCTTCTTTAAAAAAAACATTTAGCTATGCTCAATTCTTCAACTAACAAAAACACAAAAGAACAAAATATAAGATTAAGTGCCCCGGTCTAAGAGGACATGTTTAAACGTCAGCAGCAACATGGAAATAATTGACCTCTAACAACTGTGTTTTATAGGTTAACATTAATATAGGACTTTTACAATGATCTTAGTCATCAACCTGTCAACTGCTTCATGATGCTGCTGTGTGACAGGCTGTGTTATGAAAATTACTTAACAAAAAAACTAATTTTAGTGACTAGTTACTTTACCAAAAAAGTAATTGAATTATTAACTAGTTACTTTACCAAAAAAGTAATTGAATTACTAACATAATTACTCTTGTAATTACTAGGGAAAGTAATTCATGTGTTACTTGAAAAAACTTCAAATATCTGGCATAATGCCGTTGAGATAAGTTACATATGAGAGCACTGTGTGCGTCTGTGTGTGAGCGAGGGCTGTAATTCTTTGGGCACCACACGATTCAATTCTAAATTAATACTTTTTAATAACACAGGGTGCCAGTTTTATGATTATCTACAGTTCCCCACAAAATAGATGAACAACTGTGATACATTTCTGTATAACTTAAAATAAAACTGGTTTTGTTTAATACATTTCTACCCAAACATTTATGAAGTCAAATACAAATAAGTCAACGAGAAAAGTATCCAACACTTCTCTTTTTCTAAATAAAAAAAATTGTACAGCAGTTATGGGCATAGGGCTGGACTATATGGCTGAAAACTATAACAATATATGTTTTTTAATTTTGATCGATTCCAATAATTGATCTTTTTTATGACTTATTTAAGCATGCCGAAAATACAGTAATGCAATTTCTAACTTACCAAGGGTGCTATTTATCAGTGGAGGCGTCTGGTAGCCAGGTAGGATGAGCGCCGCTAAGGTAATAAAATAATTGCAGTACATTTGGAGGTAGTTGCAGTTTTGAGACACTAGATGGCAGTAGTGTAGAAGCTATCAAACACTACACAGCATAGCTTGGGTAGCAACTCATAAAACCAACACATTGGAAGTGACAGGATGTCACCACACCGTCTGCATTAAAACAAATACAACTAAAGACAAGTGTATTTTATTAAGATGATATATCAAGATACCAGTTTCTATTCTCACTACATGCAGAGAATCCACAGCAAGTCAAAAAGACGGCGCAACCAAACTTTGTAGTGAATACTGTTACGTAATTGACTGTTAGTGTGTCACTCATTGCTCAGTGACACTTGCTTTGTCTTGTTTTACTGGGTTCCCAGAGCGCGAGTGACTTCACAATTCTTGCTTGATTTTTTCTGTTTTCTTCAAACCAAAAAATATAAATATATATTGAATGTTTTATCGAACGCATTTTATATTGATATCAATTGCGTCTATTGCTACACATATTGATATTGTTTTGGCGGCCCAGCATATGGGGTGTAACGGTACACAAAAATTTTGGTTCGGTTCGGTTCATTTTCGATACAGTAAGAAAACAACAAAATGTAAATTTTGGGGTTATTTACCAAATTTGCAAAATCTTCCACCAAAAATATTTTTCTTAGAGAAATATTTGATGTGAAGTAATCAGAACCTTGGATAGGTCAATAATTCATAATAACATTGATTTTGATTCAATACTATGTTTTGAGCAATGACAGTTTGAAAGAAAAAAAAACAGCTTTGTTTTATTAGTCAACATTGCAACTTTTTCTAAATTACATTTAACCTTTAAGCTTTTTTATTTCACTTTTGTTATGTTTTTGTTTATTTTAATAGTATTTTTAGAATGTGCCGTGGGCCTTTAAAACATTAGCTGTGGGCCGCAAATGGCCTCCGGGGCACACTTTTGACACCCCTGCTATAGAAAATAAAAAATGTAATCTGATAAATCTATGGATAAAAAGCAGAGCCTGGCGACGCATGCGCGTTTATCATAACTCTCTCACTCTCTGTCTCTGCCCCTCCCTCACGAATGCTGCTGCGTGCACAATTTGTTTTGTTTTTAACCCCTTCTCAACCTTGAACGTACATTGAAAATACACGCAACCCTAACTCAAAATGCCGGACATTTGAGGCATTTAAGAAACTCCGCCCGGACAGCTCCGCAAAAAAGAGGACATGTCCGATGAAAAGAGGACGTATGGTCAGTCTATCGTAGCCCGTTAGCTGCTAGCATGCCGTGTGTTGTGCCTCAGTGTGCATTGTTTACACAACGTGCAGTACGCTACTTAATATGTCTGTGTGGAAACTCTTCCGGACCGAACCGAAGCCCCCGTACCGAAACGGTTCAATTCAAATACGCATACCGTTACACCCCTAATATATGTATGTATATAAATAAATAAAAAAAACAAAATCAATTTTTTTTCAATAGATTAAGAATCATTAAAAATAATCGCAAAATTATTTGAATATCAAATTTATTTCAGACCCCTTGTGTGTGTGTGCCTGTGGTGCCTGTTGCCTACTGGCGTCAACGCTCGGTCTGAGTCCCACGGACATTTTATTGTGAGCCATTTTTATTAGCTTAGCAGGCTAGCAGCGGCAGTTTGTGGCTCTGACAGCAGCTCTTTTGAATATTTCACTGGTTTGTGTTACCTCTGCTTAAAAGATTGAATGTGCTTCCATGACTATGTTCTTGTCAACAAACAGGGCATTGTTAAAAAGGTAAATTTGTCACTTCAATCATTATTTGTCACTTCAATCATTGATTAGTTGTTCAATATTCCCTCCGACCCTCGTAGTTACTAGCATGCAGTGAAGTTTGTGTCAAGTTTTAAGGTGGTGAAAAAACAACAACTGTCTTTTACTGATCTGTTCCTCAAACTAAGACTTTGTTTCTTCCGTGTAGGAAGACTAAGTGTGTGAGCTAGGGGCTCCAGCCCTGCCCCCTCTGTGCATGGCACAAGAGGGAAGGAAACACACACAGCTCTCAGCGCGCAAAGTGATCAGTGACACTTCCGCATCAATCACTTGTCCATTTGGTTATGGTTTAAGTTTAATTTGAAACATGCTATGCAGATGGGCGAAAATTTTACTCTGATCAAATTTGGATGGATTTATTTTAGGTGTTGAAAACCTTTAAGTCGCACTGTTTATTTTTAGGCACATTTGCCACACCATACAGCCCTGAAAATAAATGAACAAACAAATACATACAGTATATCTCAATATTTTCAATTTTTTAAAAAATGTAT
This sequence comes from Entelurus aequoreus, assembly GCF_033978785.1. Lineage (NCBI taxonomy): Eukaryota > Metazoa > Chordata > Actinopteri > Syngnathiformes > Syngnathidae > Entelurus > Entelurus aequoreus. The sequence goes on along the minus strand of NC_084746.1, from coordinate 45,947,136 downwards.
TTGTTTTTTCCCTACCATATTACTTTGTTTATAATGCATGTGTTATTTTATATGCACATTCAATTTCTACTTGAGGTCCATGAAACACTGTTTTTATCTCTACAATCAGTCAATGTTTATTTATATAGCCCTAAATCACAAGTGTCTCAAAGGGTTGTACAAGCCACAACGACATCCTCGGTACAGAGCCCACATACGGGCAAGGAAAACTCACCCCAGTGGGACGTCAATGTGAATGACTATGAGAAACCTTGGAGAGGACCGCATATGTGGGTAACCCAAAGGAAATCATTTCGAATGTGTTTTGAAGACTCGACCAGAACATGTTATGAAACCAATTACACAATATTTCAGCCAGCAAAAAAATGTATGCACACTCACTCACTCACTCACACATATACACATACTACTATATTGCAGTGTATGCACACAAAAAAAGCTCGGTAAAAATGCCATAGTGTGTAAAATTTAAGTGTAAGGAATGTTTAGAATATCAAGCTTACTGTAATTGAAAAAACAAACAATGCTAACATGTTCTAATCATATTTTATTACAAACAAGTATTTCTAAGTGCAAATTGTTCAAGGACATCTGTTTCAAGCAAATATTTAAAATAATAACTTAGAGTTGATGTCTTTAAAGTAACAATGTAAACTTATAGTGTAAAACAATTTACAATTTAGTGTAGTGTTTAGAGAGGGGAGATGACGCCAAACTTAAGACGAAATTAAATGTTACACAGACCATGTAACTTTCTACAGTAAACCTGCAAAAAAAAATTGTTCTCAGGTTTCTCTGTTTACATTTTCACACTTTGGACTATTTTGTTACACTTTAATAAGCATTTCTTACATATTCATTATGTAAATGATTGCACCTAATTTAAAGAGGTGTTTGTTGACATTACCTTCCCTTTCTGCCTTGATAGCTGGGGATTACAATCAGTGGAAGGTTACATTTAAAATAAAAATTTTAACTTTTAATATTTTCTCTTGGTCCATATTTTCCATTGGTCATAAAAAAAAAAAACAATTATCGATATTGACCAATATAACAAACTTCTATCGTACAGTTTTCATACCGCCCAGCCTTTGAAGACAATACCCAATTTAAAATCCATGCAGTGTATTAATTACTAAAAGTTTCAGACCATCACATTCTGAAAAACTGTAAAGAGCAAAGAGTGTAAAAAAAAAAAAAAAAAATCTATTAAAAAATTTGTGATGACAAAGTTGGGTCAGCACCTCACCCTTGTCACCCACTTACGCTGTAGGTGAATGAGCTGCTTTGGCATCTTGTAATCTCCAGGGTAGAGTGAGTCGTAGTAGGTGATGTTGCTCTCCGCCTCCGGGACGGGGATGACCATATTGTCCCTCTTTTCGCCATAGACCTGCTGTGCCGAGATGGCCCGCTGTAAATGGTGCTCCTGAAGGACAGAGACAGGGGCTCAAGTTTGTGCAGGAAGCAGCACATAATAGACAACTTGCATCTAATGGGATCCAATACAAGACCTGTACAAGAAATAGGGTTGAAACTTTTCCCAGAGTAATCGTTTAATCTTTATTTTAGTTTAAACATTGCATAAACTCAATCTTAAAAAAAAAGTGTCTTATTTCTAGTAAGCCGGTGTAAGTTTAAGGTTCATAAATGCACTGCCATGAACATAGCAGGAATGTAAAATTAATCAAATTTCAGTCACAATCACAGCTACAATTTTGCTCGACGGAATATTGAACTACAAATTATGGCCGATAAACAATATTGCCATTATATTTTTTTAGACCTAATTAACAGCTGATATAATAACAATAATAATGGAAGTATACTTTTTCAAATGCAATCAACTTGTGTTTCTCGTACATTTCAAACATTGTAATTGAAATGTAAACTTTTAAATACCAAGTTAAATAAAACAAACAAATACAAATAAAATATACTCTGCAAGCAGAGTTGCACTTGAATAAAAATCATAAACAAAATTGATAAAATAGGTTGTTAAGGGGTAGGTGGGGGGGCTAGAATGGCTATAAAAAGTTAGTCACCAAAATTATAATTATAGTGGTATCGTTGAATGTGCTCAAAAATTACTTATAATACACATGCTTAAATCTTTTAATCAAGTTGTATTTTTTTAATAACTAAAATAAATAGCCACAAAATATACTTTCTTGGCAGGAGAAACAAAAATTGAATTGCGCACTGAAGGACTCAAATGTCAGTACAATAGTTGCAGTAAATCAATGAATCACAATTTTATTATATTAGCCTTTATCACAATTGCATCAATGGGTTTCACAAATCACAATGACATCTACTTGATCTGAACCCACATCACAGCAAAAAAAACTTCAAAAGAACAAGTTGGGGGGAAAAAAACCCTTGAGATAACACTATTTGTATATTTTGTCATTTAATATACATGTTTGACACTTTAAGCACAAATAACATTAAGTCGAGCAAAGGTGTCCAATTGATGATGTGCAGGCCACCCACAGAACGTGTTTTTTGTATGAGACAGAATAAAGAAAAACGGATAGAGCTAAAAGATATCATGTCTTTAAACATATGGATAACCCTTTTATCAGCTTACATGATAAATTACATGACGTCACATTCACGTTGTCTATTTTGCATGCCACAGACATCTTAAAGCTGTTGCTGCAGCTGAGGGCTTGGCAGTGAGCCACCAGCAAGTGGGGTATTGACACAACAGCATCATGCTGCTTTTGTCACACACAGCAGTTGACTTTTGGAGGGAGAGTGTGTTTACATTTTCTGCTGCTGCGATAGTTATGCAGAAGTTGGGATGAAAGTGAATAAACAACGTAAGGCGTGTATCTGAATAAACGTATAAGCAGCTGTGTTACGTTGACGGTAGGCCTGGGCACTATTGATTTGATCAAACTCAAGTTTTTTGTTGCAGTCAGTTAAAACATTTTTTCTTTTAATGTTTTTCACCTCTTGTTCTGGGATACTCTGACCTGAGGAGCTTCTGTAGTTTCCCCACTCCCAGGCATTTTGTTAGCAAACAACACGCATAGCAACAACATGGCACCTGTTAATGCCTAATAAGAGCAAGACCTTTGTTCCAAAGAAAATAATAGCATTGGATTTGCAGTAATAGAAATAGACCAAGTGATTGCATACTGAAAAGTTGGTTAAAAAAAGGCAGTAGAACAACAAACATATCCCAGCATCTAAAACAGAGGCATCCAGCTAAGTTGGGGGAAAGCAATGCTTTGAGGCAAAAAGGAAGGAAACAACAAATCTCCAGCCAAAAAGCAGCTTACTGTGGTAAAAGTTTACCAATTTACCATGTATGACAAGGAGCACAATGGACATCATTAAAATGTGGTGCCCAATGCCCATTAATACAATGGAAAAGCCTGGGCTCACTCACTTTCCGAAACTAAATCCCCCTCTCAATATTCAGGCATGTGATTTGAACTTAATGAAAAAGACTGAAAATAGGCTGGGGGTCTGAGGGCCGCAGGTCCCCAGCCAGGTCCAGGGCGTTGCCCTGGTGGGGTGCAGCCTGCTCTGTACAGTATTTACAACTTTACTTCACAGCCACAGATTGTTCATGTAGTTATTTACATTATTTACACATTACTTTGGTTCATTCACACATCACTTTGACATTTTTGCTTTAATGGCTCTGACATGAGCCTTCCTGACAAATTTCTTAGCAGCTTGCATTTTCCTTTTTGTTTCTGCTTTAGTGGATTCTGCTTTGGATTACATAGCCAATTTTTGTCTCTTTGACTCCCTCTCCACTTCTAACTGCTCCAAATGCAAACATCATAAAGAGTACAAACAATGTTTATTCTATTAGCTATTAGCTAACTTCCTTTATCTGATCAGCCATTTGTAATTTATAGCATGAAATAACACAGTATCTTGCAGTCACGTTGTTTGTTTCAAAATGATTCAACTGTTCAATGTCAAAATATAAACAGTAGAAATAATTCAAATGTCAGCTACTGTCTTGTTCTAAAAACACCAATGAAAATTAAATGTAGCATTTAGACAGGCTGTACTGTAGCAAAAGTCACGTCTGCCACGATCGTGTGTGTTCTTAAATATGTATTCCACGTCTTCCATGTCGAGAGCAGTTTTAATTTGGGCTCATATGGTAAACAACTAAAATTAATGTGTTGGGCATTGTTTCATCCAGCCAAGTAGACACATTGTGGGTTTACTGGACATTGTCTACATCACTAAAAGAAAAATCTAAAGAATGAGAATCCCTCTGCTTTTTTCCACTAGTTTTTTTAATATATAAATGGCCCGCTTGAATATTCCCTCTTCTCTGACTCTCTCGTCGTCATATGGGATGTGCACGTCTGTTGGGATTTCCCTTACTGGTTCGATGACCCACCCTATCTTGCGTCTGATTGGCCTGTCCGTAATGTTTTGCCCTAATCTTAACCAATCGTGACTCATCATAGTAAACCAACCAACCAATCATGGATTGTCTTACACGTAAACCAACCAATTATCATTGATGTTTCCCGTATGTTTCCTTCGCTACGTAGCTTCCATTTTTAAGTGAATCATTATTTATGGAAAACCATAGTTCATTTTACTGGATTATCAAAAACCGTACTCATTACGGGAAATGGCAGGTATGGCAAAGAGACGGACATTGTGGGTCGAAAAAAACTAAAAATATTTTTTTATATTTTTACAGAGATAAAAAAGAAGGCTTTCCGAATATAGATGGTAAAAACACATGCCTGAGTATTAGACTTTATTATAGCTTTGCCTCCCAGAGGAAGCGCTTTAAATTGGTAAGATGCAGCGTTTATTCATGCCATTTATCCCTGTAAGTTGTGACATTGTCTCCTTTCAAACTACTAGTTTTTAATCAAATAAGTTAAACTTGTTTTGAATGATCCTTGTCATTTGTATTCATCAGTTTCTTTAAAAAGAAAGAAAAACAATCTAAAACAAATCCATTTAATTTTGAGGCCATATTGTCTAGGAAGCTAAAGTCTATGAGCATGGACTGATGAAAACTACTCGCATGAGAGGACTAACTTCTTCTAAGACAATTCAGGGTTTCCCCTTAATGTAATTGAATGTGGCGCACCGCCACACCTTAAAAATAAGGTTTTTGTATTTTATATACCGGAAACCGGATGTAAACAAAACACGCCATTGTCTGGAGCGTTGTGAGTATGTCTGCGATGGGGACGTGATTTTTATATATATTGAAGATATACCCGCGGATCTACAAAATGTGCAAATATTAAGAAGAAAAAGTCCAATTGGAGCAACAGTGCTAAGCAAGTGTATCATCATGTTCGCTACGGCTCTCTTTTTTCGTCAGGGACATCGAGGGGACAGAAGTAGAGTCTCTAAACACAAGTACATTTTATAACACGAGAAGATTTGTTGCTAGTTGTATTAAAAAAAAACTCATTAAAATTGTGTAAACGCTCAAAATCTCAAAAAATGATTTAAAAAAAAAAAAGTAATACTAATTAATAACCAATTTGTTTTAAATGTATGTACAATTTTTTTTAGCCTTTTTAAAGAAAATCATGGCTAATTATGCAAATTACTCAAAGACATCATGGTAACAACCCCCCCACCACCACAGGTATCTTGGCAGTTTAGGGGAAACTCTTGCCATGAGAATAACAATAACCTTAAGAATGAGAATAGCCAAAGGCACATCAATCTTAAAATATAAAAAACACATTCTATGAATCTGATATGTTTCCAGTATTTTCACATTTTTAAAACAACATATATGCCCAGAAATGTTTTATAAAGAAAAGAAGCAAACATGTCAAATATATTTATTTTCAATGAGTCAAGTCAAGTCAGTGTCGTCACGAACGCCTACGGTTCTAGCCAATGGCTTGACTGGGGGGCGGGAAAAGGATAGGAAATGATGTGTGCGCTCTCAAAAAATTTAATTAATTTGTTCTAAAGAAATAAAGTATAGTTCTGCAACCTACAACATTAAAAAACTGACAAATAAAGGCAATCACTAAATGGTTTAAAACAATTCATAAAAATACACTTCTCAGTAATAATACAAAAAAATAAAAGTAGTAGAGCATAAAACATGTTGGCTAGCTGGTGGTAGCCACTTTAGCATGCCAAATCTTCCTTAGGAACAATTTTGTACTTCCATCCCCAATTCCAGATGAAAAAGGTACGGTCAAACAGCATTAATTTTTTCTCAAATTTAGCATATAACAATAGGTGGTGCTCTCATAGATGTATTGCCTTTTCTTGATGTCCGGAAGTATATAGCATGTTGGAAGATTTTTCTTCCAAGCTGTGGCCATTTGTATTTTTAAAGCAGCTCAAGTATTCTGAAAAAGCAGATTTAGTCATTTTAGACGGACAGAAAAGTTTATGGGACTTGACTCCTTCATCCACCATACATGTTGCAGAGGAGTGTGCAAGGGGGAGGGGCCACAGTATTTTACACTGCCATAAGAAACATGAAGGATTTCTAACTTCCACTCTCTATCATGTATAATACCACAAAAACAGGTACAAAGGAACATGTTTGTGGTTTTGTTGTTTTCATACCGCAGTAAACCTAAAACAAGTATACGGCCCATGCCTAGACTTCACAATGGAGTTACTGTAAAATAAAATAAAATCCAGGACATATGAAATGCCCAAAACTTTAAAATATTCAGACACCGTTCCCACACGACTACTTGCAAAAGCACACAAGAGAGGTGCTGTGGGTCATGTTGTAAATGCTGTGAACAGTGAAGTGCTGATGGAAAGTGATGGTTCAAGAAATGACAAGGGGAGAAAAGAGCAAAGAACCAAAAGAAAAAGAGAGAAGCTGTAAAAAGTTATGAAATGGGTGTAGTGTCAAACATAGCTGGTATTTCACAATAGTAACTATAACAATCATGCAGCACGCGTAACTAGAAAGCAACCTTTGAATGTAGAGAGCCAACAACCACAAACAAGGCAAAAGTCTATTTTGGCAGCTAACGCCATGGGCAAGTCTGAGCTTAAAACATGTTGACATGTTAACTTTTTTGCACTACAAAAGTGACTTATCTTAAACTCAGTGATTGTGTTAAAACAAAAGTTTTAACTCTTTGGCGTGAATCCCAAGCATCATGTTTGAAAAAAACCAGGCACCGCTCATCACCAGACCAATACCATCCCTACATTGAAGCATGGTAGGGGCAGCATCATGCTGTGGGGATGTTTTTCAGTGGCAGGAACTGGGAGACTAGTCAGGATAGAGGGAAGGATGAATGCGGCAATGTACAGAGACATCCTGGATGAAAACTAATGCTTCCCATTAGGGCTAAGCTAGGGATGGACAATTAATCGAATTCAAATTATAATATTGAGTATGGCTTTTCACGATTATGAAAATATAATTTAAAAAAACGTGCATGCACATTCTGGAGCTTGTGACGGTGAAACAGATGAAGAGCAAATGAGTGAAAAAAGAGCATGTCTACTAGAAATTTGGGATCACGCCATGGTTGCTACTTTTTATTTGACAGCACTATTATTCCTAAACAGTAATCACTAAACTCAATAGAAGTAGTACGGCATATGATTTTTGGGTTCACATAACCGCGCAGAGAGTCACATAGTTGGTCAATAAAACGTAATCCGCAGATAAACGCAAACTAATATCAGTAAAATTGAAATAAATGCAAGTGAAATGTGATTGTGGGGAGAATACATTTATTTGGGAAAATAATGGGTCTGGTAGCGCTCATTTATCCTTGACGCACTCGACAAATGTCAGCCATCCTGAACTCAACAATGTTGATGGCCACTTGAAACAGCGACTAAACTACAAAGCTAACGCTAAAAAGAACAATTCACACACTCATAACACATTTCATCTGCTTGTTTTGTTGTAACGACATCATCCATGTTTTTTCCTGAGGGAACTCTCCTGAAGGAATCAATAAAGAACTATCTATCTATCTATGTTACATTAATCTACAAACAGTGGTCGCAAGTTGAGATACTCACTCTTTTTTTGGCCTTTTTACTAGTCAAGCTGAGAAAAACAGCACATGCACTACACTAACAAAATAAAGCTTTCAAAAATGTACCTTAAACGAGTATAATGTACTTACTTAAAGCACTTACTGATTAAATTTACACAATTATGTTTTGACCTAAAATACTGATCAAAAAAGTGTAAAAGGTATAAAAACCAATAAAAAAACAAACTGAATTGTATTCTTTTTAATGTTGCTGTTATTTTAAATGTATTATTATTTTACTTGTTTATTCGTTACTAATTTATATTCAGGTTTTTTTTCAACTATATTTAAAATTGAGCTTTGGTGGTACAATCAACACATGTTTTCAAATTAATGAATAATCGTGTAATTAATCGTGATTACAATATCAATTGTAATTAATATTGTTCTTTGGGTGCAATAAGAAACATACGTTTAATCATAAATGTTCTGTTAAAATGAAGCCAATTACATTTTCTGTGTTTATTTTGAAAAGTATCAAAAAGTATTGAAATACATGACAATACACATTTTGGTACTAAAATATTGGTGTCAGTACAACTCTGGGTCAGACGTATGTGCAAATGTAACTATGTAATCGATTACGTGCCCAAACAAACTATGCAGTGACGTAGCAAGTGGATTCCTAATACCTGGGGAAGATTACAAAGCTCTACCCCTTTTTACTTCATTTCGAGGGTGTAGTGTTAGTGGGTGAGGGCTATTGGTAGTGACTGAGGGGGTGTATTGGGCCTAAACATGCCATTGCAGAGTGTGATCATCAAGTTAAAACAAATGAAAAAATTAGATGCACGAAAGTCACACACAAAGGTAGACATTTCTTGTACTGCTCACAGGATATATAAGTCTTTGGCCAAATAAAACGCTATTAAGCAGTGCTGTATGCTTAGCTTTTTTTAGTAGTGAAGTGAATTATATTTATATAGCGTGTTCTCTAGTGACTCAAAGCGCTTTTACATAGTGAAACCCAATATCTAAGTTACATTTAAACCAGTGTGGGTGACACTGGGAGCAGGTGGGTAAAGTGTCTTGCCCAAGGACACAACGGCAGTGACTAGGATGGCGGAAGCGGCGATCGAACCTGGAACCCTCAAGTGGCTGGCACGGCCACTCTACCAACCGAGCTATACCTATTAGCGTATTACTAAATATAAAAAAAAAGCACAGATTTTTTTTTTTGTAATACAGAACCTTTTTTGTAGAAATATGAAATGTCTTAAATATCACAATGTCATTATTACCACTCAAAAAAGGTACACATGTGCACTAATACACGCACAAAATGCCATCATAAAGCATACTGTAATGCTCAATTAAACACAGAACTGTGCTACACTGTCGCTAACACGAGTGTAGGGCTGGGCGATATAGACCAAACAAAACTCATATCCTGATATAGTTTAGCCCATAAACTAACCCATCCAACCATCAATTTTCTACCGCTTGTCCCTTTCGGGGTCGCGGGGGCTGCTGGAGCCTATCCCAGCTGCACTAGGGCGGAAGGCGGGGTACACCCTGGACAAGTCGCCACCTCATCGCAGGGCCCATAAACTAACCCATAAATGGAAATATCTGTTGAAAACAGAACTCATATCCTGATATAGTTTGGCCCATAAACTAACCCATCCAACCATCAATTTTCTACCGCTTGTCCCTTTCGGGGTCGCTGGAGCCTATCCCAGCTGCACTAGGGCGGAAGGCGGGGTACACCCTGGACAAGTCGCCACCTCATCGCAGGGTCCATAAACTAACCCATAAATGGAAATATCTGTTGACATAAATGTCAACAGAAATGTATAAGAAACAAAAAAACAATGAAAGTGTCAACTGTATATGGCTTGTATATATGCATTTTCATGAAAGGAATAAAAATAAATGACGATGACGATAACTAAATATCTCCACCATGCTTTGATTTTAAAGTTTTGGGAATGATGGGGATCCCAAATACACAAAACAAGTACCAACAAGTAAGAAAAGCAGGTTTTGAATAATAGGATCCTAACTTAAGAGGTGCTTCGAGATAATAAAGAAAAAGCTTTGAAAATAATGTAACAAAAATCAAATATAATCCCCAATCTTCTTTAAAAAAAAAATAGCTATGCTCAATTCTTTAGCTAACAAAAACACAAAATAACTAAATGTGAAATAAAGCGCCCTGGTTTAAGACGACATGTCTAAACTTCAGCAGCGTCATGAAAATAATTGACTAAACACTAGTATCGGACATACACACACAAATATTTTAGCCAGGAACACCAACCTGCCACCTGTTTCATGATGTTGTGTGACCGGCTGTGTTATGAAAATTACCTTTAAAAACTCATTAATTATAGCTACTAGTTACTTTACCAAAAATGTAATTGAATAACTAACTTTTTAATACATGTAATTAATTCCTAGGGAAATAATGTGTTACTTAAAAATAAACTTGAAATATCTGGCATAATGCAGTTAAGATCAGTTTCATATACATATGACAGCAGTGTGCCTCTTAAAAGGCGGTGCCTATTGCCGTCAGATTTTGTTAGCTTAGCAGGCTCGCAGCGGCAGTTTGTCGACTGACGGCAGCTCTTATGAACCTTTCACTAGTTTGTGTTACCTCTGCTTAATAAATAGATTGAATGTGTGTCCATAGCTGTATGTTCTTGTCAACAAACGGGGTATTAGTTGAATGGCAAGTTTGCACCTTCAATCATTGATTTGTTGTTCAATATTCCTTCCGACCCTCGTAGTTATTAGCACGCAGTGCAGTTTGTGTCAAGTGGTGGGGAAATTAACGTCATCTACTGACCACTTACTTCAACTAAGATCTAGTTCCATTCTTGTGTAAGCTCAGAGGAGTAGCCACACTCCCCTCTAATCATGGCAGACTTGGTAAGAGACACCGAAAACGACTATTTTTGGACAAATGAGGATTTACAACCTTATACTTTTGAAGCTAAATATACTGATGCTTATAGAAGCGAGCGCGAAGGAAGAGTGAGACATTGACACAAGAAAAAAGCCGGGACAGGGTGTGAAAGTGATTTTGACGCTATAAATATGGAACTTGGAGCCAAGTTACTTTGACACAAATGGATTGCTTACCCAAAATTAACAGGAATCGTCCCCGGACAGCTGGACCAGACGAACAACTGTCCATCGAATGAGTCACTTTAATATTGATCATGATAAACGCAGCACGCAATGCGTGTTAGTACAAGTGCAGTACATACGCTGTCTGGCTAGCTCAGCTGTGTACAAACGAATGATGAAATGTGGGCTAATACTTTACATATACTGGAATATGAGTGTTCATGTTTTTCATTGAGTACAGACTGGTGTCGTATCGCAGCATTGAGCATTACAAACTCAAACGCGTTTCGTGTTGTTGTAGAAGTTAGCTTATCTCTTGACGTGGTTAGCTTTTGCGGCTAAGTCCGTAGCAGGTCGATGTGTTATTACGCTAGAAAAAAAAAGAGAGTTCCTTAGTTTTCGCTCTTACAATAACAATGTCACTCCAGCTTAGTTATGGAACATAAATGATTTTAATTTTTTTTAATGCATTTTTAAAGTGATTTGGAGGTAGAATTGATTGCTCCCATTAGCTGCATTGTTAGCCACCTAGAACGAGACGATTTTTATGTTAGGAAGCAAAAACAACATTTGTCTTCTTGTCTCTCATAATGATTGTGAACAATACGTAAAATTCCAAAACAAAAGTGCAATTCCCCTTAAAGCAACCAGCTTTACCAGAGACTCTGCAGGTTTCAACAAGTGAAATTTATGACTTTTTTTAAAGACCATAATGAATATAATTTAAGACCATTTCATATCCATACGAACAAAAAAGGGTACATAGCGATATAGGAAAATCAAAAACAAACCCTCCAGTTTCACTTCCAATTGCTGGGATGTTACAGACGTCAGGTTTGGCTCACGTCCCCGCCCAATGAATACGCGTGGTGGTCAAGCTAGCTCTAGTTTCAATGGGTAATAGGCGCCATGTAGCCTTTCCGAAGAAAAAATGCCCTATGACAGACTCAATACGTAACTCCACGTGGACGTTTTGGTAAATTTACTGGGTAATTTGTGAAACTGAAATTATACAAAAAGAATGCTGTTGTAAGTTAATAATACTAACAGACACATAGGCCTGGGCGCTATCGATTTTATCGATATATTCAAGTTTTTTGTTGCAGATGATTTAAAAAAATATTAAACAATGTTTTCCTCCTCTACTTCTTGCCCCTCAAGAGCTTCTGTACCTTGCGCCGTCCCATTACTTCCTTAACTTAGCAAAACATGGCTGATGCTAATGCTACCGAGAGTGAGACGTTTGCTTGGAAGAAAATAGTGGACAGTACTTTGGTTTTGTGACAACAGGCAAAAGTTTGTTTCAAAAAGGGATCAGCACAACTTATTGCAGCATCTGAAACCAGCCGAGTGCGGGAAATACAACTCTTAAGAAGGCGAACAAGACGCAACAAAAACTACAGGCAAAAAAAAAAAATTACTTTACTATGGTGTAAGGCTGAAACGACGCGTCGACGTAGTCGACGTCATCGGTTACGTAAATACGTCGACGCCGTTTTTGTGCGTCGACGCGTCGCATAATGACGTCACACTACCGTCATGGCGAAGCGCAAAGCAGACGATCAAAGAAGACGATGCGAGCGGTGCGAGCGAGGGGGGAAAAGCATGCCAAAAGTGGTCAAAAGTGTGGGAGTATTTCAATAAACGGCCTAATAATGTTGTTGTATGCACACTGTGTCGAGCGGAAATGGCCTATCATAGCAGCACAACGGCTATGAACGAACATTTGAAAGAAAACCATCAACTAGTCAATCGTCCGCGCGAGCATACGTTGTCATCATTACACAAAAACATGAATGTGTCATTTGTATCTGCTAGGGGTGTAACGGTACGTGTTTTGTATTGAACCGTTTCGGTACGGGGCTTTCGGTTCGGTACGGGGGTGTACCGAACGAGTTTCTAAGCTAAAGTCTTAGCAAGCTGCTTTGCTCCGTCTGCCTCTGTCTCAGCACGCAGCATTGTCCCACCCACACAACCATCTGATTGGTACACACGAAGCATTATCAGCCAATCAGCAGTGCGTATTCAGAGCGCATGTAGTCAGCGCTTCAGCGTGGAGCAGATAGGTGTTTAGCAGGTGAGCATCAGGCAGCGGACTCTCCCCAAATGATAATAAACACCTCCCAGTCAACTACTAGTAACATCACTATGAGCCCGTTGACCTTCTAGAAACTTAAACTGCAGCTCAGCTCACTCGCAATCCTGGCTTGAGGTGAAGGCTAATTAGCTCTCAGTTCCAGCCACATCGACCCCTTCTGAGCGCCTATTTTCAGCTGCTGGGAATATTGTAAATAAGAAAAGAACCAAAGCATGTAGACATGCTAACCTTTCTTCATTACAACTGTTAGACACTCACTGGAATGAGTAGAATTGGTTATTGTGTACTGTGTTGGACTGGATGTTTATTTTGCACATTTTAAAAGCAATACTTAATGTTTACAGTGCTCCAGAATATTTAGATTGGCACTTTTTTGTATTGGATGTTTATCTTTATTTTTGCACATTTTAGCAAATAAGCAATACTTTCACTTTTGTTGAAATGTTTACACTGTTGTTACAGAATATTTCGTTTTGCACTTTTTTGTATTGGATGTTTATCTTTATTTTTGCACATTTTAAAGCAAAATAAGCAATACTTTTACTTTTGAAATGCTTATACTATTGCAGAATATTAAGATTTGCACTGGATGTTGACTCTTATATTTGCACATTAAAAAGCAAATAAGCTACTTTTAATTTTGTTAAATTTTAAAAGTTTTAAATGTTTACATTGTTACAGAATATTTAGTCATGTTGTTGTCAATGTTGACTGGGTGGCCATACTTCTTTTTTTTTTGTAAATAAAAGCCATGCCTTTTGAAAAAACGGGCCTACATTTATTTTTTCATCTTCATTTTGAATAAAAAAATAATCGGTAAAAGGAAAAATAATCTATAGATTAATCGAAAAAAATAATCTATAGATTAACCGATTAATCGAAAAAATAATCTATAGATTAATCGATAGAAAAATAATCGTTAGCTGCAGCCTTACTATGGTGGAATCATTTACACAAGGTATGAATGAAGATGCCATGTATGATGAGAAAGAAGCACGTGTGTTGAGCGATCACTAAAGCAATTGCTTTGCACACTGCCAAGATGTGTAAATGAAAAAGGCTGCATTTACTTTATCTACTTACCAAAACAAACTATAGTCCTCTCAATGTTTAGATTCATAATTTATTTGGATACAACGTATAAAACATTTTTATTTAATGTTTTATTAAAGACAGAAGTTTGAACTTTAATGATCAAAATGTTGGAGATTGTTTATTTGCATGCAATGTGTAATGCTACATTTTTCTTAACAAAGGTATTCTATCCAAGCAGAGGGATCCTATCCATCCATCCATTTTTCTACCGCTTATCCCTTTCGGGGTCGCGGGGGGTGCTGGAGCCTATCTCAGCCTCGGGCGGAAGGCGGGGTACACCCTGGACAAGTCGCCAGCTCATGGCAGGGCCAACACAGATAGACAGACAACATTCACACACTAGGGACAATTTAGTGTTGCCAATCAACCTATCCCCAGGTGCATGTCTTTGGAGGTGGAAGGAAGTATCCAAAGGGAACCCACGCAGTCACAGGGAGAACATGCAAACTCCACACAGAAAGACTCCGAGCCCGGGGATCGAACTCAGGACCTTTGTATTGTGAGACACACACACACTAACCCCTCTTCCACCGTGCTGCCCTATGTATAAGAGTATAAGACTAGATCTCATATATGAACACTATTTTTATTTATATGGACATTAAGTGCAGTTACATCTTATGGCCATCAGGTGCCATCTTGCTAAATCCTTACATCTGTTTATCTCAGGAGGTGCTATCTTACACTATTACTTTGTTTATAATGCTTGTGTTTTCATATGTACATCTTTTTTTTTTTATTTGGTGGAAGTACAGTGTTCTTATCTACAACAATATTTCTTCTTCAAAGGAAATCATTCTGAATGTGTTTGTTTTTTTTTTCCAATAAAACTTGGTTAAACGATTTCAGTACAAGCACCTTTTGAAAATTCTGAGCACATTCAAAAATACCGCGATAATGATAATTGTGATAAATTTGGTCACAGTAACCCGTACAATTTATATCCGTTCTAAAAATAATATATAAATTACAATTTTGCTAAGTGTATAAGATGTAGTGTCATTTCAATATACTAAGTTGTGATCAAGTAAAAGAAAAACTTGTTTTAAATTGTCCGTCATTTTTATTCAATAAATTATTTAAATAGTAGAAGAAAAAAAATCGTAAATCGAATTCTTTGTTAAAAAAATTTGGGATTTTATTTTTAGAGCATATCGCCCAGGCCTACAGACACACGTAAACATGTTAGCATATTAGCTAATGCCAACGATGCTAACTTCATTGCATTACAATAGCGTGTACAAATATGCATGAACACACTCCTTAAGACATCACACATGGGACAGTTTAGTAAGTATGAATTGTTTCAGCAAAATTTGTAAAACTTACAAACATTGCCTGCAGTGATGAATGAAGAATGCTTTTGAGCAGAAACGCTATGGACCATTTTACTTCTGGTTTAAGGCATCAAAACAGGAAGTACATTTTCAAACCACAATAACTGCAGTGAACAAACTCGTCCAAAAGATGGCGCCATAGCACAAACAATAAAACGATTTCAGTCTTCTGCTTAGGTTTAATGAAAACTATTGAACACGACACAATATGACCATTAGCTAAAAAAAAAACATAACTTAGCAGTGCCGTTTTATAAGCCACAGGGTTCAAAGTGCAGGGAAACAGTAGCGGCTTAGTCTGGGGTTTACAGTATACTGTGTGTCAAACTATTTTATAATTTTTTTTCATAAAACCTGGATCAAATACTGTCGTGTGTGTAGGAACTTTTTGAGCACATTCAACAAAACCGTGAAATTAATGATAATTTTGGTCACAATAAGCGCGTTATTACATTTTCTAGGAGTGTAACGATTGATCTAACAATGTATGTAATAAAAGAGAATGAGGAACTGGTTTTAATATTGTCAGTGATGTTCTGCAGGAGGTGGAAACTGACACATTGACTTGAATAAAAACGGAAAGAGTCTGCCGTGTGCAGGTGTCGTTCCGCGGTTGTTTCAAATCCAGTGGAAATCTGGGGTAATATAACAAAAGAGAACCTTCCCTTGCTAACAATGCGCCCAAATCTATGGTTAGCGCCTCCCCGTCTGCAGCGCTTTCGTTTTGGCGTATTGTCTGCAGTTGTCGGAGCCTTGGGCTAGCAGAGAAGGACTCCAGCGTGGGTTGGATTAAAAAAATCTGAAAATGCTGCGCTCTCTCAGTTTTATTAAGGTAGCCCGATCAAAAAACTTCTCAGAGTATGTCGATCAAGATTTTTACAAGAAGGTAAGATTAAGAAACAAAAGTTAGACTCAGACCTACGAGACGTCGCTTCCCGGTGAGCACCATCTTGAAGCTTTTCACGCAATGTTAACCGTCTTTATTTAAAAAGTCCTAAAAACAACTTCATATAAAATATGCTGTTCTTAAATCTAATGTTCAATTTTGTATTATCGATAAAATCAATTACTTTTTAAATTGATGTTAGATCAATATGTATCTTCTGGAAGGCTAACTAGCCGAGTACAGATACATTTTCTTCAATCTTTGATCAATAAATCAATCAAAGTTGAAGCACTCCTGTTTAATGTACATTCTAATAAATAGCTAAAATATTCTGAAATAATTTAGTCTTTTAGATTCTATAAGGCACTACTTTTTTCCTAAACTTTGAACCTTGCAGCTTATAAGACGGAGCGGCTAATTTATGGAGTTTTCTTCGCTAACGGCAATAATAAAATTTATTTTATAAAAAAAAGAACAAGCAAAAACACTGCAAAATATCGGGAGTACATAAGAGGCCTACATCTTACCACTTAAAGCAGATACAAGCAACAAATCTAACTATGCAATGGAATCTATTCCTAAAACATTTGTCGAGTGATCTAGGATTATCAGTCGGTCGCATTGCCAGACATGTCGAACTATCTGGCCCTCCAGACGTCATTCCACACAACAAAACAGATGGAAGCTTGAAAAAGCACAAAGGCCTACAAACTTTTGTGTGTGTGTTTCTGAGTCAAGGAAATTGGCATAAACATTCTCCCATATAAATCATGCATCATTTTTGCTCAGGTAAAGTTTCTGTTTATGATTTAACTTTGTGTCTACATCCATGTTTGTTGCCTTATTGTTGTTGCATGTGCCGTTATGAGTTTGTCCCCGTATTTATCAAAATATAACTATAGATATCAACATTGTGTATGTGCTGAAAGCTTCACTTATGATAGCTGACTTTGGTAAAAGCTAAACTACTTTAGGTTTTGCTCCCATTTGATTTTTTATATTAAGACTTGTAGAGTTGGTGCATTACAAAACACTTGTAGCAAAAATACGTTCCAAAACTCAGAAACAAGATAAAATACAAATATAAAGATAATACTTCAATGAGAAATATTAAACGTT
The DNA here is from genome assembly GCF_033978785.1 of Entelurus aequoreus. Lineage (NCBI taxonomy): Eukaryota > Metazoa > Chordata > Actinopteri > Syngnathiformes > Syngnathidae > Entelurus > Entelurus aequoreus. Next base: position 45,929,511 of record NC_084746.1, on the reverse strand, counting down.
AAAATTATATCAAACAAACAAAGTGATCACTGCAAATTCTGCTGCCTTGGACTGGAATGTGTGCCACTAATTTTCTCATTTTCTTTTGTAAAATCCCGACATCTTTGGCCCTTCTTGATTAGCTCTTGAACTCCGAATAAACATTTATCCTTTTTGTGATTAAAACGGTTCCATTAGCCTAAAACAACACAGGCATAGTAGGGCTGGATAATTATTCGAATTTTGATTTTTATTACGGCTTCTCATGATCATGATAACTGGGGAAAAAAAAGATTAATGGGCCCATGCAAAGTGCATGCAAATTCCAGAGCTTGTGACGGTGAAACGGATGAATGAGCGTATGAGTGAAAAAAACAAGTCTATTGGAAGTTTGGGATCTCATCACTGTTACTACTTTTTATTTGACACAGCGCTAATTAACAATCACTAAATTCAACAAAATAAAGTAAAGTATAGGATTCCTGCATTGATATAACCACAGATGGAGTCACATAATTGGCCAATAAAACAGAATCCGCTAAGAAACGCAAAATAATATCAGAGAAATTGACATAACTGACTGGATTGCAGTTATTGTGAAGAGAAGAAACATTTGTTTGGGAAAATAACGTGTCACTCTCGTTCACCCCCTAAACAGTAACTGTCGAGGCGGTCACTTGAAACAGCGGCTTAACTACGAAGCTAAAACTAACAAGTACAATCATTATGTCATGACAAGCCTGACAAGTGTAAAAGGGGGGTTGCGCACACACCGACTAATACATATGCAAATGTGCAAAAACACACATTCACACACAGGATCACAGTGTTCCATGCAGGATTATACCAAGTAGGGATGTAACGGTATACTGTCTAATGATAAATAAGCCAAAGTAAAATTCCGAACGGTTAGTAATACCGTTTAATTTTCGAAAAACCGTAATTTCTTAATGTATTTTAGGTGGCATTGGTCACGTGTTGGAAACGCAGCAGCAACGGCGCCTCAAAAGACAACGCATGCGCACTAGTGTGGTTTGCAATCGCGGAAAAAACAAGGACTTTGCTCTTGAAATGTTGCCCTCCTAGTAAACGGACAAAATCTGAAATTTGTGCGCATTTTAGATTTGTAAAGCGTGTCGAGGGTAAAATAATTGAGGATAGTCCCGCAAAGGGAGGCAACATAAACGTGATGAGCCAACTCCGGAATCACCATCCTCAACATTACAGCGAGTGCAAAAGTAAGTAAACTTGTAGATCTGAATGCATGATGGAAAGTGTTTGAAAATGAACAGGTCATCATTTGTCTGTCAAACGTTCTTATAGTTACACTTTATTAGGTGTTACCTAAAGTTACCTGTTATTGGGCGCCATTGATGAGAGTGAGTAGTGTGTGCACACGACGCATACTGCAAAATATATTGTTTTGTGCCGTTAATGACTGCTGCTACTTTACGTTACTGTTAAAACTTAGTATTAAAAACAAATCCTAGCAAAAACACTACAACATGTTTTGTTTTTAGAAGAGGAACATCAGGGTTTGTGTTTCAGTCAGATGAGTATAATAATAATAATCAGCATCTAATAAATATAATACATTTGCTTTTCCCTTATTTGCAGAGTGGGCCTGCCGCGGGCAAGTTCGATGCCATGGTTACAGTGTAATGTCCGCAGCTAAAAGCAACTGCGTGAGAACGTATACTCGAATATCACGATATAGTCATTTTCTATATCGCACAGAGACAAACCCGCGATATATCGCGTACATCGATATATCGCCCAGCCCTAGTTACATTACATCTTATGGCCATCATATGCCATCTTGCACATTTATTTTAATTTAGTTTCTACCATATTACTTTATAATGCTTATCAGTGTTTCCCATACACTGCCAAGATACCTGTGGCGGTGGGGGCGTGGCTATGGGCGTGGTCACCATGACATCGAGTAATTTGCATTATTTACTACAATATGATTTTCTCTAAAAAGGCTCAAAAAATGTATACTTAATAATTAATAATAACAGCTTTGTTTTAAACGTCCATCCATCCATCCATTCATTTTACAATATAATTACAACAGTTGATGTACATATTTATATACAGATTTGAACAATTCACTGAAATATATTTATTAATTGTGGTTCTTACAAAAAATATATCTTATAAAAATATAAAAGCTAAAATGTCTCTTAAAGCTCTGCCCCTTTAATTAGTGCATACTAAATAATCTAACTTTACCCTACTACTACAATCATATTATTTACCAGCAACATAAAGTGAAACAGAGGCAGAGGTGTCCTGCCACAGTCAGTAACAAATAAACAGAAAACAGTAGTGGTGGTAGATAGACACAAAGCTTCATCAAACATGTGATCCACTGAACAAAGAGCTCCAAAAATCTTGATCCTACACTTCTCTTTTGTAAAGTAAATCTGAACAGCCGATATGGGCATCTACATCAACTATATGATTTGCCTGAGAAGCTGGACACGACAAAAATAAATAAATAAAAATAAAAAAAATAATAAAAAAAAACATTTTTTTTTGTGCCGGCCTTAATTCTTTCGTGGCGGGCCGCCACATATAAATGAATGTGTGGGAAACACTTTTATATTGCTTTCATATGCACATTTAATTTCTACCTGGGATACGTGAAACAGTTATCTACAATAGTGTCTCTTCTACAAAGTACATCATTTTGAATGTGTTTTTTTTTCAAATAATAAAATTTAGTTAAAATAATTCAGTATAAGAAATTTTTGAACATTTTGAACACATTTAAAAATACTGCAATAATAATAACTGTGATAATATTGGTTATCAATCACAAATACTGCCTAAGTTTGCACTCTGACAACTTTACCGCAAGGGGCTGTCAAAAGAAAGACTTCATGGTTAACACTAAGGCGAGTGTAAAGTTAACCTTTTTAACTTCATCCTGTGCCATGTCTCCAGTAAATGAGTTGTTTTAGTCTTTGTGAGTCCATGGAAACTTCACTTTTATCTCCCGCTGGATCGACATCGTTCGAGGATGGAGACAGGCCAGCTGTTGGCTTCAAGCAAACCAGCACCCGACCAGACTCCTCCACCCCAAACACATACTTTGCAGGTCAACAAACGGGGCAAATATGTGCCCTTAGAAGTGTTAATGTGCGAGCAGTGTTCAAAAGGAGTCTCTTGGAGTAGTGGCTGACAAGTTAGCAAGTGTCGCTCGCATCGCTGACAGTGACGTCATCACCATTATCATTTACTGAAGCAGAGATGCTGATAAACGCGCATGCGTCACCAGGCTCTGCTTTTTATCAATAGACTTATCAGATTTAATTTTTTATTATCTATAGCAGGGCTGTCAAACGTGTGGCCCGGAGGCCATTTGCGGCCCGCAGCTAATGTTTTAAAAGCCCACGGCACATTCTAAAAATACTATTAAAATAAACAAAAACATAACAAAAGTGGAATAAAAAAAGCTTACAGGTGAAATGTAATTTAGAAAAAGTTGCAATGTTAACTAATAAAACGCAGGTTTTTTTCTTCTTCTTTAAAACAGTCATTGTTCAAAACATAATATTGAATCAAAATCAATGTTTTTATGAATTATTAACCTATCCAAGGCTCAGATTACTTCACATCAAATGTTCCACTTTGAAAAATATTTTTTGTGGAAGATTTTGCATATTTTGTGTGTTTGCCATTAAAAAAAAAGTTTTCTTTGACAAAAAGGGCAGAAAACAAACATTAAAAAAAAAAAATAAATAAATACTTTTTTTTAGAATTGACGGATAGATCTGAAGTTGATGTATGTATGCTGTACGTATGCCCTGGCACACGATTATCATCATTTCATGACCGAAGCAAAAACAATTTTTACACTTTTATACTGAAATAAATACACCTACGACTTATTAAATAAAAATATAGAAAAAACTACCGGCAGCAATAAAGTTTAGATCCATGAAGGAAAGAAGAAAGTGAATTAATGTTTATAACTGAATACATTTACATATGCATAAAAGTTTTTTTTTTTTTTTAATGAAGTAATGTTTATGCCAACTTTTTCTAAAACAAAATATAGAATGTGAGATACAACAGGATAATGCATACATTTATCATTTGTTTTCAAAACGGTTACAAAAAAGTGAGACCCCAATATTTTACTGTGGGACCCCATTTTTATGGCTTAATGGGGTCCCTGGCACCCCATTTTGAAAAATCCTAGCGCCAACACGGTCAGTGGTTAATTTGGTCTTAAAATAATGTTGACAATAATATCGTTCATCGCAATAATTTGGTGGTCAATATATCATCCAGCAAACAAATTTTTATCGGCCCAGGCCTAATAAGCATGTCAGCCATCTAAGATAATTGAAGGCCCGGAGCACTGTGTTAATCAATTTAGACCAGACCCCAGTCTCTGGTAAAAGAAGCAACTAAACTATTATGTTTAACAAATGAGCTCACTTTGAACCTTATGGCTAATTAGCTATGCATGCATTTATTTATGCTAGCATAGATCATGTACTGAGGCGTCACACACACAGAAACAATCAAACAGCCTTGGGTCTCAACAGTCAGCAGCCAAAGCTAATCAGACTGTTTACTTGCCGCGTCCAATATTGCTAGTGTAGAAATACACTTGGATAAAGAGAACAGTCAAGAATACACAATGAACCCCCCCGCCTCTTCAACGGTTGCACATGGTGTGCTGAAATAGCTTTCTGAAATGAGCGCATCCATCACAGTCACAGCCACTGTCCCAGACGCTGCAAGTGACAGTTAACGTGACGGACAGCTACAGGGAAGTGGGGCGGTGGTCTGCTTGGACCAGTGAGGGGTGCATCACTTCAAACAAACTGCATGAGGAAACATGGTGGATATGTCAAAAACTGCTAATATTCCACTTATGCTCGCCACGTTAGTACATGTTTACAAGTAGGGATGTTCCGATCATGGTTTAATGTTGCCGGTACAAATACAAATCACATATATTAACTGTACATTCTTAAATGTATTCTTGGGGAGTGCCATTAACAGTTTAACAATATCAACACAATAATTAAAAAATAAACAGCAAAAACTACTGTATTACACTTTTAAACTATTTGTTTTTTGCCTTTAAACGTCACTTGTGTCTAGGGAATTACCTAAACATTAACAAAAACAAAAAAATGGTTATGCAGAAACGATAATTTAGATCTGATTACTCTAGTATCGGGCATATACTAATACTACCCTTAAAGGGGATCTGCCCTTTTTTTGGACCAAATCGGTCACAATCCTTATGAGAGACATGACCATTGTTTTGCACTCTAATTTGTAATAATAGTCTTGTTTAAGGTGGCTAGCAATGCAGCTAATGGGAGCAATCCATTCTGCCTCAAAGGCCCAACGCCAATGTTCCCTCTCACTCACTACTAGGGTTTTCCGGTATACTGGTACTAGTATAGTATCGCGGAACTAATGAATCAAAAACCGTAGTATACTCTTAAAAGTACCGGTTGCCCTTCTGTTAACGGGCATGACGGCGCGCCGTCGTCACGTTGTGACATTGCTGGTTTTTCAAGGACAGGAGCATGTTCAGCAGTGCACAATGGAGTACTTGCAAGCAGACATGGTGTGTGGACAGAAAAGGGAGAATGGACGCATTGTGGTTTAAAAACTAACGATAAAGGTGAAGCTATAACATTGAAACGCTGCTCAGCAAAAGGGGCTTTAAAACATGGCTAGCTAGTTAGCAACTAACTTCCAGCCGCAGTCGGCAGTGTTTTAGCTACTTCAAAATCACTAATCCTCGCCTCCATGGCAACAAAGTAAATTTCTTCCAGGTACCATTCCTGCAGGACGAGGAATAGCTAAACATGCTTCACTACACACCGTAGGAGGATACAATAGCTCACGGGCGTCACCGCTAACAAAAGACAGCGCTCCTGAGTGTAAACCAATGCCATGGGTGGATCTACACCTGACATTCACTGTAATGATACCAAGTACAAGAGCGTATCTGGTCGATACTACTATGATTACATTTGTATTTTTTATGGTCACAAAATCTTCTTTCTTTAAAAAAAATAAATTCATGTTTAAAAACTCAGGAAATACCTCCCTGAACACGTGACGACTTTGAATATGACCAATGTATGATCCTGTAACTACTTGGTATTGGATTGATACCTAAATTTGTGGTATCATCCGAAACTAATGTAAAACATCCAAAAGAAGAATAAGTGATTATTACAATTTAACAGAAACATAGATATACCATGTTGAAACGGAAAATAACCAGATATTAACAGTAAATGAACAAGTTGATGAATAATACATTTTCAAAGCTTGTGCTTTATAATTTTGACAAAATAGAATGGGGAATGACAATAGATTGCTTACTTACTACTAAGAAAAGTTGTCTAGTGAGTTTACTATTTTATTTAAGGCCAAAATTGTTCTTCAATTTCAATAACAAACATGTTTAATGTACCGTAAGATTTTTTGTTAAAATAAAGACATGTTTAATCATGAGACTTTGTTAGAATTAAGACAATAAAAATGTTTGTGGTCCCCTTTATTTAGAAAAGTATGAAAACACATTTTGGTACTGGTACCAAATTATTGGTATCGGGACAACCCTACTCACTACCACTACACCCTCCAAATGAAGAAACAAGGGGTGGAGCTTTGTAATCTTCCCTAGGTATTGGGACACCACTTGCTACGTCACTGCATAGTTTATGTTTGGGCACATAAGTGACTACATAGTTACGTTTGCACATTTGTCTCACCAAGAGTTATCCTGACACCTATATTTTGTATTTCAATACTTTGATACTTTTTTAAATAAAAGGGGACCACGAAAAATGTAATTGTCTTAATTTTAACAGAAAATATTATGATAAAACTTATGAATAAACATATGTCTGTTTCTTAATGCACACAAAGAACAGTTTACAATAGTTTTACATATTAGACAGTTTGCCATAATCTAGAATTAGGTTAGAATAGAAAGCTCTATTGAGATTGTATCAAATGCTTCATAATGTATGGATGCCAATTTTGATTAGTAAATACTGAAAACAATAGGGTTAAAACTGCAAATAAGACATAGCAGGTAAAACACACATTTTTTAAGATAAAACTAATTAAATGTTTTAAAGCGCTTCCAGCGCAGAACTCACATGTTTAAAGCGTCACCTTTATTGATCGTTTTGAAACCCAAATACCTCCATATTGCGCTTCACGCACCCTCCTTTTTAACCAGTAGAAATGAAATTTGATCATTATTCCTTTCGAAAATCTTTCTGCTTGTATGCGCGTTTTGACACACGACTGCGCCGTGCCTCGGCTCAGCAAAGTCACTGCCGCACAGCAGCATAAGTGGATGGAAAAAAAAAGTTTTTTCCAAGGGCAGTACTCGCAGTAGTACCTTTTTTTTTAAAGTCATTAGTACCGAGGTACTTTATTATTATTGATATACCATACTAGGGCTGGGCGATATGGCCTTTTTTTAATATCTCGATATTTTTAGGCCATATCGCGATCCACGATATATATCTCGGTATTTTGCCTTAGCCTTGAATGAACACTTGATACATATAATCACTAGTATGATGATTCTATGTGTCTACATTAAAACATTCTTCTTCATACTGCATTAATATATGCTCATTTTAAACTTTCATGCAGAGAGGGATATCACAACTAAGTCAATTCACCAAAACTGTATTTATTAAACAGTTATTAAGCAGTGGCACAAACATTCATGTTATTTCCAAAACAGAAAGTGCAAGATTGTCAGAGACATTTTAAAACAAGTTATTAGTGCACTTTTGTGCATGGTGTCACTAAGATGACTTATCAAAACAACACTAAATTAAAGTGCACTTTTTGTACAGAACGCCACTACAATAGTTTAAAACATGATGTCACACAAGATATTTCAATACCAAATACCAAACCACCGTCAGACGATAGACCCGTGCTGTTTTTCTTGGGAATTAATTATTCCTACATTTGTTACCAGATTCTCACCTTCTTTCTCTCGTATTACCACTCAAACCACACCGTTAGCTGTTAGCATCACAGCTAACGTTATCATGTCGCTACCTATCTGCTCCGCGGGAGCGTGTGACGTTGCTCACGTGACAGTATGTGACGTATGTAAGAAGGTGCGCTTGTTTTAAGTCTCTGTGAGAAGGAGGGACAGGAAAGTGAAAAACGCAAGCAGTTTAATGCCCTGCAGCTAAAAGCAACTGTGTGAGAACATATACTCGAATATCACGATAGTCATTTTCTATATCGCACAGAGACAAACCCGCGATATATCGAGTATATCGATATATCGCCCAGCCCTATACCGTACAACCTTAGCCCCAAACTGCACTCATGTTCGAAATAAATTTCAACCAACCAACCACTATTACACAACAAACTGAGCAGCAATAGAGTTAACAGCTGAGATGGTGTTTTTATCATTCATCATGCTTCGGTTGAAGAATAAACAAAGAACTACACGTACAAGAAGCCGTCATCTCCAACTGTTGTCTCTCGTGAATTTTATTAAGGTGCTTAGCGAATGTTCGCAAGCTTTTTGTAAGTATTTTAGTCTAATTTTTTTTTTAGTATTTTAGCCCAGCTCAGTGGCCTTGTGGTTAGTGTCCGCCCTGAGACTGGGAGGCCGTGAGTTCAAGCCCCGGCAGAGTCATACCAAAGACTACAAAAAATGTGACCCACTGCCTCCCTGCTTGGCAATTAGCATCAAGGATTGTAATTGGGGGTTAAATCACCAAATGATTCCCGAGCATGGCGCACGCTGCTGCTCACTGCTCCCCTCACCTCCCAGGGGGTGAACATGGGGATGGGACAAATGCAGAGGACAAATTTCACCACACCTCGTGTGTGTGTGTGTGTGTGACAATCATTGGAACTTTAACTTTTAACGTTAATTTGTACTGTTAGCCACGCTAGTTAACATTACAAACTAAGGTGTAATATATTATATAACTGTTACAGAAATTGGGGAATTTTTTCTGGCCCTACCTGAGCGAGTCAGCATCTGAAATCTCTTACTCTGAAGGGCTAGATTCTACCCCCTTCCCCTCATTATGACCACTACACCTACATGCAAAGAGTCATTGAGACACCCCTACCCTCACGGGAACACACAAAATGTAGGGCTAGCACAATTTCCCCTAGACTGCCAAGATACCTGTGGCGGTGGGGCCGTCGTTATGGGTGTCATTATGACGTCATCGAATAATTTGCGCACTTTGCTTTATTATATTTGTTTAAAAAGGCTCACAAAATGTATGCATACATTTAAAAACAAATGTTATTTAGTCTGCAGTAAATTGTATCGAATCATATTGTTTTAAAAAGTATTGTTAGTAATCGTATCGTAACCATGTATCAAGAGTCATACCAGGTCGCCATTTAAGGTAGAGTTAAACGAAGCAAAAACAATGGAGCAGGTGCACATGTGGACCGACAGTTGAGTAGAACAAAATGGAATAATATACAATTAAGAGTCAATTAAGACAAAATGGAAAAATCTAACTTTTGCTGTATATTTTCCAAACAATTGTGTTTGTCAGCAGTAAAAATTGAACAAAAGGGAACACGCTGCACATTTCAACTGAGGCAGTGTGTGTGTGAGAGAGATGCCTGTGGATCTCCAGCAGGACCACGTAGGCAGCGACCTCATTTTTGTAAACAATACAAAGCTTTGATCCAAAAATAAACAATGCACGTGTTGAGAAACTTTTTACTCGACCCTGACACAAGTTACACCACCAAAAGATAAACACGCCAATGGCTTCTCGCAGCAGACCACTGCGCCATGATTAAATACTGAGCAGGGTGCAAATTTACATACAATGCAATGTCAACTTTTCTTACCCATTAGTGCTTGTTTGTGTATTTGAGATCACCGAAAATTTGAAATCAAACCATGGAGGCACAGCGGAGATATTTACTGTATAAAACAATGTTGCATTCCTTCATACTTGCCTCAAACGAGCCGGTTGGAATTTGCAACGTTTCACCCTATTGGTGATGTCAGCGAATATCTCTATATATTGTTAAGTTTTACAAAAATAGCTTTCGCGAGTCAGCCATAGTAGTCCGACACTCTAGTCAATGAGTTCCTTATTTTTTCCTCTATCCTCTTGTTGTGGGGCAGACTGGCTTGTACATGCACATGTATGCTAAAATCCTCTGCTGTTGCTATTTTTTATTGATTGGATATACCGGACGTCACATTCCGACCTTAAGTATGCGTGGTGGTCAAGCTAGCCTGTTCTCAATGGGTACTAACAAACCTGCATCATGAGAATGGAAATAGGGTGTGTGCAGCCGAAGAGGACCCTTCGTATTGCGCATGCGCCAGTCTCAACGCGCGGGATACAACCCGGAAACCGATACCATTCATTAAAAACTTTGCAACAATTGTAATGAAGGATATTGTTTACTTACTTCACAAATTCAAAAAATAGAACACGTAAAAGTGCATCGATGGGGGGAAAAAAGGCAATTTAAGAAGGTAACTAAGAAATGTAGAATGCTGGCTTTATTCATATACGAATGAGATGAAAGAGGTACATTAAAGGGGAACTGCTTTTTTTTTTTGCCCATTGTACACAATCATGAAAGACAAGAACACACACGTTTTTTTACGATTTTAAAGATAAAAAAAAGCGCTTGAAAGATGAAACCAATGGGAATCACCTTCAAAGCCCGCTCAAACACTTCAAAACAGTATACACACACAGTGCAAGTAAGTATATATATACATATACACTTGTGTTTGTTTATGGAAGTAGGACACAAATTTGTTGCCTGGAGTCAGACGTGTGTGTGTGTGTGTATATATATATATATATATATATATATATATTAGGGCTGCAACTAACGATTAATTTGATAATCGATTAATCTGTCGATTATTACTTCGATTAATCAATTAATAATCGGATAAAAGAGAAACTACATTTCTATCCTTTCCAGTATTTTATTGGAAAAAAACAGCATACTGGCACCATGTTGTGGACATTGGGGGTGCAGCATACACCAATAATAACACAGAAATGTAACTCATCAGAACTGAATCAGATATTGTACACATTTCTGTTGTGAATAATAAAGGATTCATTTTAGGCTGCCTCTGAATAATAGCATGAAATATTCCAGCACCTTCATAACGTTTAGTTATACTAAAGCGTCACTCAAATCTAAATATATTTATATAGCTTTATCAGCCCGGCTACATTGATCCATTATGAAACCAACCTGAGATATTTCTGTCAGTTACGTTTATTTCGAAATTGGTAACCGTGCGTTTTCTCTCTCAAAACGGAGTCAAATGTGCCGGAGACACATTATCAGCCCCGCGTTGCAACAAAGGCATAACTTTAACGTTACTCACAAAAAAGCTGAACTCATGAATGCTTGTTGCCACTCTGGACTTAAAAAGTTACGTACTGTGAGTTCTTCCCTTTATCCATGGCTGCAACATGTTTCTTCTTCAGGTGCTCCTGAAGCAATGTTGTACTTCCGTGCCATTTTGCAGGAAACGGTCTTCTTTGAAGTCTTTAAAGTAAAGTGTTCCCACACTTTTGACGACTTAGGTCGTACACTTTTCTCCATTGAAGCAATAAACTCAAGATGTTTCTCCGCTAAACTATCGGTAGTGTTTTCCTGCGCCATTTTTCAAATTTTTCCAGCAAAGGAGACGCCGTCGTCACGTGAGCTGCACATGACACATCATTGGCTAGCTTACGCCACCTCATGAGACATAGCCTAACCGCCGCCCTGGCGCTGTTTTGTACTGTTTTTGTACTTATTTTGATTATTGTTTCTCAGCTGTTTGTAAATATTGCAGTTTTTAAATAAAGGCTTATAAAAATTAAAAAAATAAAAATAACCACAAAAAAAAAAGCCTCCGCGCATGCGCATAGCATAGTTCCAACGAATCGATGACTAAATTAATCGCCTAATATATATATATATATATTAGGGCTGCAACAACTAATCGATTAAATCAATTACCAAAATAGTTGGCGATTAATTTAGTCATCGATTCGTTGGAACTATGCTATGCGCGGAGGCTTTTTTTTTTTGTGGTTATTTTATATATATATATATATATATATATATATATATATATATATATATATATATATATATATATATATATATATATATATATATATATATATATACAACAAATTTGAGTCCTACTTCCATAAACAAACAAGTGTGTTTTCTAATCATGGCAGACTTGGTAACAGACAACAAACAACTATTTTTTTGACAAATGAGGATTTACAACCTTATACTTTTCAAGCTAAATATGCTGCTCCTTATAGACGTAACCACGAAAGAAGAGTGGGATGCTTGTATATGCTTTTTGTATGAAAATGTAAGCCTCTTTTGTACTCCGTTCACGCGCTGCTTGCTGTACAACTGCCATTTTAACTTGGTTGACCACTTTTCACTTTCGGGAAGAAGTCATATGACGGAATACAAGCATTAACAAAGCCATATATTTTTATATATACATACATATATAGACATATATATACATACATCCATCCATTTTCTACCGCTTGTCCCTTTTGGGGTCGCGGGGGGTGCTGGAGCCTATCTCAGCTACACATAGGCGGAAAGCGGGGTACACCCTGGACAAGTCACCACCTCATCGCAGGGTGATAGACAGACAACATTCACACTCACATGCATACATAAACACACGCGTCTTACAGTAATATTCTTATGTAACTAAGAGCATCGGTTAAATGAGCGCAGACATTAAAGTGACAGCATCGTTCCTCCTGTCTGCAGACCTGCTGTGCCATCTGACACACTGAACCCGACACGGCGCAGCCACACTGGAGGCAGAAAGCAAACACTGAGTACTAAGATGACCTGCCATGAATGATGCTGCTCATTACTCAGCTGCACATTTGGCATCCTTCAGAGGGTACCAGGCTGAAAATGAAAGCACCACTTTGTCACATTGATGTTAACAATATGATTTGAGGAACAATAACACTGAAGGGTTCCCATTGTAAAACATGAGGTCTACATCCAACAAACCACATTGGCAACTAGGCTATAATCTGACTCATTCACTGTGTTACTCTATGTGAAAAAGAAAACCTACAAACATTCCATCACTATTCACTGTACATATACTTAAATATTGGCCTAAGAAAGACTGAACAGTGTTTGTTATTTAAAAGAACCACCATAGGCACATGGACATCATGCATCTAAAGCAGGGGTCCCCAAACTACGGCCCGAGGGGCGGCCCCCCAGCATCCAAAATCCGGCCCACGGGAAGTCCCAAGTTAAAAAAAAAAGTTTTTGTTTTTTTAATCTTTCCATTCTAATCCATTTTCTACCGCTTGTTACTCTCGGTGTCTCCTAGCCGCTTAGGCAAATCATATTGTCTAAAAATGAATTTTCCCATCGATAACGTGACAATGTTAAATGTTGATGAACATCAATGTTAATTGATGTTAAATGACAAAACGGATTATAAAGACAATATATATATATACATACATATATATATATATATATATATACACGTACATACATACACACACACACACACATATATATATACACACACATACATACAGCCTAGCCCTCGGCCAAATTTTTTTTAACCAAATGCAGCCCCCCCGAGTCAAAAAGTTTGGGGACCCCTGATCTAAAGTATGCTTGTGTTTTTATATGAATGAGTACCCACATGTATTTAAACGAGAGTAAGGTTCATACTCCAACAGGCTAGGCTCCTTCAGCTTCCTTCCCGAACTGTGCGATTCAAGAACTCCTTCATTCCGCACTCCATCCAGCTGTAGAATCACTCGTCATACAGCAATAGATGATATCTGCCTATTACCTGACACCTTCTATGTCAGCTATTTCTCTGTTTTTAATGTCTATTTTCTGCTGGATCTACTCTCAATATTATGCTGCTGCTGTCACATATACTGTAATATTGTACATGGTAATTGTTATGTATTATATTGTATATATGTTAGACATAATATAATAACTGTATATATAATATACTGTACACATATGTATATATTCGTATGTATGTTATTTCATATCGCTACATTTAGTCTATTCATACCTGCATTGTCCTTTCCATCCTTACACTTTCCATCATTGCAACTGAGCTCCTGTGTTGAACAATTTCTCTTGTGGATCATTAAAGTTTGTCTAAGTCTAAGTTATCAAAACATTAGCAACCTTGCAAACTACAGTCACAATTGTAAGCATCTTGTTAATATAATACTCCTGTGGCAGTGTCACATGTTTAAATGAACATAAACTACGTGTATAAACAACAACAGAGTTTTGTCCGTAAACCAAGCACATGCAGTCATGTTAAGAGTGATTAAAGGTTGTAAAACACACTGAAAAATGGCAGGTAGTGAAAAGCATGGCTGCAGTGTTGACATTCCGGTCTAGTCGTGGCACACAAGCCAACACACGAGCGCCCTCTAGCTGCGCTCCCACGCCACTACGCCAACACAAGGCCCGGTCTCTGCCAGACGACACAAAATGTCGGAATCGCCCAAGTCACATGACTCCTTTGTACTCGGAAAGCCACCTAACGCTTAAATCAAACTACAAAACTGGACAAAGGCATCAAATATAGTCAAAACATGCCCCCGCCTTGTTTGATATGCGATCAAAACCCAGAATATATGCGGATTACAGCGGGAATCCGTCGTGTTTGTCGTGGAAAAAATTGGCCGCCATTTTGTGATCGCTTGCGCAGAAAAGAAGAGGGTGTCTGTGATGGTGTAAAAGCACATTTAGGACATTGTGGAATAAATAAAAGCATACCGATTCCTCTTCTTTCTCCATCCCGGTCGGCATCTGTGGCACTGCCCGGTTAATGGACGCATATTCGTGCAGGTCTGGTAAATCCTCACAACGGAAGACGGGCAGCGGCTTGGTAGCGTCCAGCGCCCGCGCCCGAAACGACAATTTACTCATTTTTTTTCACAAGTCCGCACGCAAAAGATGTCTACAAGATGTCCTAATATCCACCGCGGTGACGAGTGAAGCTTTCATGGATGATTCTGTGCGGTTAATCGCTACTCTGACGTTCGAATGCTTGTAGCTTGTATGTAGGGCGTCGCCAGCGGAGCCGGGGGAAGGCCCGGATCTCGGTCGCTCTCTCTCGGACTGTTTCTTTCCGGCGCTCCGCTCCCTAGCGTTGGCTCAGTGCGCCATGGCCAACATGGCGGACATTTAAAAGTCTTTTGCCGTGTTTTGCTCGCAGCGGTCCAACCCCCAGCCCGCCCAGCGACCATTCCCGCGCGGCTCTGGGCGCGTGCGCGTTGCGGCCATGGGGGAGAAGGGGCCATCGGCGGCGCGCACCGCCACAAACTAATACTTTGATTAAGATTGATACATTGAACAATACAAATACACATTTTATATACAACTCTAGCTTAAAGACTCATGACGTAACTTTACATCATATGAGCGCTTATAAAGCTATATCACAACACAATAATAATATAACATTAGAAATAAACAATTGAAAACTTTTTTTTTTTTTTTAAATGCACGTTTCACGAATACAAAATATGCACAATAAATGTTTTTGAATTTATGTTTATAAAATCTATTTAATATATATTACATGTAATTATATTGATAAAGGAATTTTCAGAGACAGTTTACAGCACAAACAAGAACAATGCTGAACACCAGTGTTTCATATAATTGATCCTGAACTGATTCATTGCCATTTTTATAGCTTATCATATATATTCTCTATTTATTTATTCAACATGCATTGTTTGTCAGTTTTTACTACTTATCCTTTTCATCACTTACTATGACTTTTGATTGATTGATTTTTCATTTCATTTATTTATTTATATCAGGCAATAACATAAAAAAGTACAAAGTTGACAACACATAATAATATAAATTAATATAGTGCAAAAGGTAATGTATAGAATGTAATTCATGATTGTCCAGTTTTGCCTGGAAGGGAGTGGGAAGAAGATCACTTATTTAATCCCACCCCCAGTTCTCCATTCAGTGATTATTCACATGAGTTTCACTCTTACTTTGTTCAAGGATTATAATACAGATGTTGTATCATAGAGGCATTACCACAGGTATCAATAATTATTACACTGTAACAATAATTTGTATCAACAATGTGGGAATAATGAACATACCAACAATGGTAATAGACAACATAGCAATAATGGTAAGGAAACATTGAGCACATGTTAACACTTTGAGACAGATTATAGCAGCAGGTCAATTTAAAGACCCTCATCTCTATATTTGAACCAGACCCCATGTTTGTATAATAGTTTAAATCGATTAATAGTTTGGCATTGCTTGTGATGTAAGTCCAGTTTGTTTCATAGTTTGAGATTGAAACTTTTATTAGTAGATTGCACAGTACAGTACATATTCCTTACAATTTACCACTAAATGGTAACACCCAAATAAGTTTTTCAACTTGTTTAAGTCGGGCGGGGGTCCACGTTAATCAATGCATGTTCTTCCCCCATCAGAAAACGGTGATGTGATCAGATGAATGAACAGTGACTAGTTGCTGAGACATGGAGAAAGAGTAAGACTGGAAAAGCTCTGCTTCTTCCCACTCCTTTTTGGACATGTTGAATTGTAAACATGTCATCGTCTTAAGTAAATTACCTTAATATATTATAAAAAGCAAATATTGACAACATAGATATCACACAGTTAAAAAGTGCAGGTTTTAGTCATATCAACAGCAATGTTAGGAATGCCCCGGATTGTAAATAATTCAATGTATATACTCTGACGATTAACTTGTGTGATGACTGTATTATGATGATAGTATATATTTGTACCATGAATTGATTTACGTGGACCCAGACTTAAACAAGTTGAAAAACTTATTCGGGTGTTACCATTTAGTGGTCAATTGTACGGAATATGTACTGAACTGTGCAATTTACTAATAAAAGTTTCAATCAATCAAAAGCTTCTTTAAGGACCAAAAGATCCGACTCCTTTTCGTTGAATTGTAAACATTACATTGTGTTAAGTAAATAAATACACTTAATACATTATAAAAAGCATCTATTGACAACATACATACAACACTGTAGTGTTGTTCTGATACCAATATTTTGGCACCGGTACCAAAATTATTTCGATACTTTTCGGTACTTGTCTAAATAAAGGGGACCAGAAAAAAAAAACATTATTGGCTTTATTTTAACAAAAAATCTTATGGTACATTAAACATATGTTTCTTATTGCAAGTTTGTCCTAAAATAAAATAATGAACATACAAGACAACTTGTCTTTTATTAGTAAGTAAGCAAACAAAGGCTCCTAATTTAGCTGCTGATATATGCAGTAACATATTGTGTCATTTTCCTTTCTATTATATTGTCAACATTATTAAGGACAAGTGGTAGAAAATGAATTATTTATCTACTTGTTAATATCTGCTCACTTTCTCTTTTAACATGTTCTATCTACACTTTGGTTAAAATGTAATAATCACTTATTCTTCTGTTTAATACTTTACATTAGTTTTGGATGATACCACAAATTTGGGTATCAATCTGATACCAAGTAGTTACAGGATCATACATTGATCATATTCAATGTCCTCATGTGACCAGGGACATATTTCCTGAGTTTATAAATATAATATACTTTTTTTTTTTTTAAACGAAAGATGTTGTCATGTACTTTTCAGAGGTGGTATAGTACCAAATATGATTCATTAGTATCGCGGTACTATACTAATACCGGTATACCGTACAACCCTACAACACTGTTAAAAAAGGCGCAAGTTTTAGTCATAGCTACAGCAATATTAAGAATGCTTCTTTAATGACCAAAATATTGTGAAAGCCTACAAAATATAGCCTATCCATCTAATATGTGGGTCTCAACTTTATTGGTGATTAACAGTTTAAACAATGATTTTATAAAAGTCATATTTATGTTAAAATTATTAATAACAGTTACCATTCTAATATTACATTTACAAATCCACCAAATTTAAATGTATAACAACTGCACCTGCACTGAAAGACAAGGTGTAGTATCTCTATGGATGTTCATGCATCCAGGTCATTTTATTCTCAGAGCATGCAATCGATCACAACTGGACTGTTCAGTTTGTCTAAGAAGACGTTTCGTATCTCATCCAAGTAGGCTTCATCAGTTCATGCTCACAGACTTAGGCTCAGTTTGAATTCTCCCTCCTCCCCCTCCCCTCCCCTCCTTCAACCACCGCCATGGCACTAGCATCTCGTGTCATGGCAAAGTATTGCAACGATGCATACGGACATCGCTCCAGTCTCGCTACGTCATCAACGCTAGCTGTTTGCCAGCGGTGACGTAAGGCAGATGTGACAAATGTTTGTTTACTTTCAAGATGCTGTCACACATAGGGTTGAATATGAATCATATTCGGTACTATCGTGTCATTGTTGGTTTTAGGAGCAGACGAGCATGTTCCGCAGCACACAATCTCGGAGTACTTACAAGCAGACACAGTGTGTAGACAGAAAAGGGAGATTGGACGCATTTTGGCTTATAAACTAACGATAAAGGTGAAGTTATAACACTGAAACACCCTCAGGAAGAGGTGCTTTAAGACATGGTTAGCTAGCGGCTAAAGTCCACCCGAAGTCGGCAGTGTTGTAGCTACTTCTAATTCACTAATTCTCGCCTCCATGGCGACAAATAAAGTACATTTCTTACAAGTATCATCCCTGCAGGACGAAGAATAGCTAAACATGCTTTACTACACACCGTAGCCCACCGGCGTCATTACCTGAATGTAAACAAATGCCATTGGTGGATCTACACCTAACATCCACTGTAATGATACCGAGTACAGGAGCGTATCTAGTCGATACTACTATGATTACATTGATATTTTTTAGCATCAGAAAATCTATTTTCGTTTGTTTTTTTTTATATTATGTTTATAAACTCAGGAAATATGTCCCTTGACACATGAGGACTTTGAATATGACCAATGTATGATCCTGTAACTACTTGGTATCGGATTGATACCTAAATTTGTGGTGTCATTCAAAACTAATGTAAAGTTTTAAACAACAGAAGAATAAGTGATTACTACATTTTAACAGAAGTGTAGATAAAACATGTTAAGAGAAAATAACCAAATATTAACAGTAAATGAAAAAGTAAATTAATAATACATTTTCTACCACTTGTCCTTAATAATGTTGACAAAATAATAGAATGATAAATGACACAATATGTTACTGCATATTTCAGCTGAGTATTTAGGAGCCTTTGTTTGTTTACTTACTACTAAAAGACAAGTTGTCTAGTATGTTCACTATTGTATTTAAGTACAAACTTGCAATAACAAACAGCGTGGCGAAGTTGGTAGAGTGGCCGTGCCAGCAATCGGAGGGTTGCTGGTTACTGTGGTTCAATCCCCACCTTCTACCATCCTAGTCACGTCCGTTGTGTCCTTGGGCAAGACACTTCACCCTTGCTCCTGATGGGTGCTGGTTAGCGCCTTGCATGGCAGCTCCCGCCATCAGTGTGTGAATGTGTGTGTGAATGTGGAAATACTGTCAAAGCGCATTGAGTACCTTGAAGGTAGAAAAGCGCTATACCAGTATAACCCATTTATCATTTATTATATGTTTAATGGACCATAAGATTTTTTTGTTAAAATGAAGCCAATGATGCAATTTTTTGTGTTCCCTTTCATTTAGAAAAGTACCGAAATACATTTTGGTACCGGGACAACACTAGTCACACACGATGTTTGGCTTCGCTCGAGCTCTTTTTATTTTCTTTCGCCTGTGTTCATTACGAACACCGTTTAGAAGACAACGTTTTTGGCGAACTATGCAAGTGCTGCAGCAACAGCTTGTGGTAAGTAAAATGTGTTTCATTTGTTTTTACGTGCAGTAGCAAAGGTTTGAAGTAAACCACGGGTGTCATTATTATAAAAATCATTAATTACGCTTATTTGTACGTTTCCAGTCTGCCATCTTTATCCTCGCACTCGATAGTGTAGAGAGGTCTGTGAGCTCACTTCGCTTAGAGGGAGGTACTTCCCCCTACCTGACAGATAATTCAAGTGCCTGTTGATTGACGTGAACGCCCAAAACCAAGAAGGGAGGGCAAACAAGGGCTGGGAGGGGTAGTCGACTTGAGCCTTATTTTAGCTGAGCTCTATCTAGTGGTACGCCAAAGAACCACTTAATTAAATATTTAAGCACAGTGTTACTATTCAAACTGTGTGTAAGTAAGTAAGTACATTTTTATTTATAAAAGCGCTTTGCACAGATAAAATCACAAAGTGCTGAACAAAACATAGGTAAATTAAAACCAAAATTAAATTAAACAACAATGGCAACATCATAAAAATGATAAAAGGGATACAAAGTGGATTTTAAAAGTAGTTAAAAAGTTCATTAACTAAAAGCTTTACTAAAAAAGAAATCTTCAAATGTTTTTTAAAAGTGTCAACACAGTCAAGCTCACAGAGGGACTGGTGTAATGTTATTTAAATAAACTTGTTAGATAAAACCTCTGCCTTGTTTTAATGAATACTTAGGCCTACTACTCTACTGTATTTTATTGTTGTTCATTATGGTGGCACTTGGAGAGCCAAGTATTTTCTGAGGTGTTACTTGGTGAAAAAAAGTTTAAGAACCACTAATTTATGATACCGTAATCTCCAATATGTGGACTCAAGACGTAAAAGCAGCTGTCTGCTTCAAAGAAACAACATTCACAGCATGAGTATAAATAACAATAGAGAGGACTCAAAATAGCACAAAATAACTCTGGGAGAGGACCATCATCATTAATAAAACTCATTGAATGTTCAAGGAGTCCAACTAGTGACGCTTGTCAAAAATATTCTATGAGATTTGACATTAATATTTGGCATCATCAAGAAGCACAACAACTTACTTGCCACAGATGACTCCATGTTTAACTACAACAAGTCCACTTCTCCTTCCATGTAATCCATTAAACTGCATATTGAGGCCCTGAAAAAAATAAAGACAAGATGAGTATTGTTCACAAAAATACTCTATTGTTGCGTTTTTACATTAATGCGTTTTGCGAGCTGTAAAGTGAAAGCTTTTCAAATACAGCGCAGCTTTTAAGAAGGTAAACAAACACCTGTGGTGCGGTGAAATTTGTAATTCAAACACATATTTGAGGAAAAATAAGTTGCACAAGTCAACACGGTGGATCAGCGGTTAGCACGTCTGCCTTTACAGTTAGGGCATCAGAGTTTGGAAGTCACATAAACCTTCAGGGTTTGACCTTACTTTGTTTTACCGGTACACTTGTAGGTCAGTTAAAATGCCCACAGCTTGACCCTGGAACAGACTACCGGTATTTGTATTTCCTGGGTGGACTTGTGTTCCACCTTAGAAGAAAATACAGGTTTAAATCGCTGAGGTTCCATTAAAAGTGGGCATGTTTCTAAAGCTGCAAAGTATGAATGAATGAGTTGTTTTACAATGTGGTGTAGGAAGGCACATTTTACAGAAATATGTACTTGACTAGCTGATCTGTTCAAAATATGATATGTTATATGATATAGTAATGCACACAAATGAGTATACATGTTCAAATTTCAGCAAGTTGCCTCCTCAAACCGTCACACTGAAAATATATTTGAAGCCAGCACAGCCAAACATCAGCTCGTAAGGTATTTACATTATTAAAAGTTGTATTGTTAGTGTACTTTTCTTAGAAACATTTTACTGACTAATATTTTTAAAAAAATACCACTGAGTCTCATAATGTAAAGGTTGAAAGACACTAAACTGAACATTATTGTTTACACCAGATGTTTACATTACTTTAAAGACATCAACTGTAAGTTATTCTTTTATGTATTTGCTTCAAACAGTAGATGTTCTTGCACAATTATTTGCACTTAAAAATATGTGATTAGAACATGTTAGTATTATATTTGTGTTTAATTACAGTAAGTGTTTACCCAAAACATTTCTGCTACTTCATTTTACACACTATGGCATTTTTACCAAGCTTTTCTGGGGGGGATATACTCACCGCCATAATATCATACCGTGGCCTTAATACAACGTGATTTTGATACCGTTACATCCCAAGTTTAGACTGGCAAAAAATATGATCTGTGTCTTATTAAAAAAAAAAAAGTTTTTAAACACACAGTACAAGCCAAAAGTTTAGACACACCTTATCATTCAATGCATTTTCTTTATTTTCATGACTATTTACATTGTAGATTGTCACTGAAGGCATCAAAACTATGAATGAACACATGTGGAGTTATGTACTTAACAAAAAAAGGAAAATAACTGAAAACATGTTTTATATTCTAGTCTCTTCAAAATAGCCACCCTTTGCTCTGATTACGGCTTTGCACACTCTTGGCATTCTCTCGATGAGCTTCAAGAGGTAGTCACCTGAAATGGTTTTCACTTTACAGGTGTGCTTGAAGCTCAATGAGAGAATGCCAAGAGTGTGCAAAGCAGTAATCAGAGCAAAGGGTGGCTATTTTGAAGAGACTAGAATATAAAACATGTTTTCAGCCGCATGCGGCTCTTTAGTGCCGCCCTAGGGGCTCCCTGGAGCATTTTTAAAAAAGGATTGAAAATGGAAAAAGATGGGGGAAAATATTGGTTTCAGTATGTTTTTTGTTTGAGGACAATTGTTAGAAAGCCCACTGTTTAATATGTTTGTGTGTATGCTTCACTGATGAGAGTGTTTGGTGAACATCGTATTGTCCTACTAATTTCGGCGGTTCTTGAACTCACCATAGTGTGAACTGTGACGCAACAGTTTGTTTACATGTAAAATCTTCCACTCCTCCTTTGTCTCATTTTGTCCACCAAAAGTTTCATGCTGTGCGTGAATACACAAAGGTGCGCTTTGCTGAAGTTATTGACTTGTTGGAGTGCTGATCAGGCATACTTTGTCAGTGCATGACTGCAAGCTAATCAATGCTAACGTGCTATTTAGGCTAGCTGTATGTACATATTGCATCATTTGTAGGTATATTTGAGCTCATTTAATATCCTTTACTTTTATCCTCTGTATATAATTTAGTTTTGCCTGTCACATGACACATTATCTGTATGTAATATTGGCTGCATTTCAGATAGTTGTTTGTGTGTCGTGTTGTTCCAGACCACAGCAAACGTTACCTAGCTTGCCGAAGATTGTAATAAATCTATTAAAAACCTGCAGTTTCCTTAAAACTTGGACACACACATCTATACCTTTGGCCATTAAAAGACAGTAATTTCCAGGAGTTTTCTCACCTTCTGAGTAGCCTCTGATTTACTAATGGTTTCTAATGTTGTAAAAATGTGTAGAATAAATATTACATTTCAACATTTCTGTCAATGAAGATTTGCTTCAGCCTGCGACACATAGTAAGCTATTGTAGCTAATATAGACACTTATGTCATGTGTTGCCTTCATTATAAGACTTATATACAGCTTTTTATTTTTTGCAGCTCTAGACAGATTAGTTTTTTGTATTTTTGGTCCAATATGGCTCTTTCAACTTTTTGGGTTGCCGACCTCTGGTTTAGAGCAGTGTTTTTCAACCTTTTTTGAGCCAAGACGCATTTTTTTCTTTGAAAAAATCTGGAGGCACACCACCTGCAGAAATCATAAAAAAATGAAACTCAGTAGACAATAAGAAGTCGTTGTCGCAATTGTTGCATATGACTTAGTTCAAACCATAACCAACCGTGCATCACTATAGCTCTTGTCTCAAAGTAGGTGTACTGTCACATCACGCCGTGACTTATTTTGAGTTTTTTGTTGTTTTCCCGTGCGTAGTGTTTTAGTTCTTTTCTTGCGCTCCTATTTTGGTGGCTTTTCCTGTTTTGTTGGTATTTTCCTGTAGCAGTTTCATGTCTTCCTTTGAGCACTATTCCCCACACCTGCTTTGTTTTTAGCAATCAAGACTATTTAAGTTGTTTTAATCCTTCTTTGTGTGGACATTGTTGATTGTCATGTCATATTTGAATGTACTTTGTGGACGCCGTCTCTGCTCCACACGCTGTAAGTCTTTGCTGTCGTCCAGCATTCTGTTTTCGTTTACTTTGCAGTCAGTTTTAGTTTTGTTCTGCATAGCCTTCCCTAACCTTCAATGCCCTTTCTTAGGGCCACTCACCTTTTGTTTATTTTTGGTTTAAGCATTAGATACCTTTTTATCATTAGATACCTTTTTATCATTAGATACCTTTTAGACTGCCTCCAGCTGTCGTCTGCATATTGTGATCACAACAAACCATCGTCATTGTTCCCGACATCTACAAAGCTACCGGCTGCCACCTACTGATATGGAAGAATATTACACAGTTACTCTGCCGAGCTCTACACAGCACAGACACTCAATGGCACATTATTTGCAGATTATAATTACTAGTTTGCAAAAAATATTTAGGCAATTAGGTGAAATTACATAACCTCTCACGGCACACCAGACTGTATCTCACGGTACACTAGTTATACCAGTGTTTTTCAACCTTTTTTGAGGCAAGGCACATTTTTTTCCATTGAAAAAATATGGAGGCACACCACCAGCAGAAAGGTTAAAAAAATGAAACTCCGCCAGGTTGTCTTTTTTTGTTGTTGTTTTTTCCTGTGTGTAGTGTTTCAGTTCCTGTCTTGCGCTGTTATTTTGGTGGCTTTTCCTGTTTTGTTGGTGTTTTCCTGTAGCAGCTTCACATCTTCCTTTGAGTGCTATTGCCTGACCTGCTTTCTGTTGGCAATCAAGACTATTTCAGTTGTGCGGACGCTATCCTTCTTTGTGGGGACATTGTGGATTGTCATGTCATGTACGGACACACACTGTAAGTTTTTGCTGTCGTCCAGCATTCTGTTTTTGTTTACTTTGTAGCCAGTTCAGTTTTACTTACGTTTTGCATAGCCATCCCTATGCTTCAGCGCCTTTTCCTAACGGGACTTGCCTTTTGTTCATTTTTGTTTTAAGCATTACATACCTTTTTACCTGCATGCTGTCTCCCGCTGTGCTCTTCATATTGGGATCACGACAAACCATCCTCGATGCGTTCTGACTACTACAAAGCAATTAACTACCTGCTGCCACCTACCGGAGTACTACATGGTTACCCTGCCAAACTCTATACGGCACAGACACTAGACATCCATCCATCCATCCATCCATTTTCTACCGCTTATTCCCTTCGGGGTCGCGGGGGGCGAGACAACGGCACATTATTTGCAGATTATAATTATTGATTAGCAAAAAATATTTTTTGGACCAATTAGGTGAAGTTGCATAATTTCCCACGGCACACCAGACAACAGCTGTGTCCCAATTCAGGGTCTGCATCCTTCGGAGGACCCGGCCTACACAGCCTCAGAAGGTTGGACCTTCGGAGGCACCGCCGAAGGATGCGTCACCTGTTGTTAAATGGGACAGTCTAGCCTGCGGAGGATACCGTATTTTTCGGAGGATAAGTCCCTCCGGAGTATAAGTCGCACCGGCCGAAAATGCATAATAAAGAAGGAAAAAAACATATAAGTCGCACTGGAGTATAAGTCGCATTTTTTGGGGAAATTTATTTGATAAAACCCAACACCAAGAATAGACATTTGAAAGGCAATTTAAAATAAATAAAGAATAGTGAACAACAGGCTGAATAAGTGTACGTTATATGACGCATAAATAACCAACTGAGAACGTGCCTGGTATGTTAACGTAACATATTATGGTAAGAGTCATTCAAATAACTATAACATATAGAACATGCTATACGTTTACCAAACAATCTGTCACTCCTAATTGCTAAATCCCATGAAATCTTATACGTCTAGTCTCTTACGTGAATGAGCTAAATATTATTTGATATTTTACGGTAATGTGTTAATAATTTCACACATAAGTCGCTCCTGAGTATAAGTCGCAGCCCCGACCAAACTATGAAAAAAACTGCGACTTATAGTCCGACAAATACGGTACTTACATTTGAAAGTGCATTCGCTGCCGCTGCTTGTATTTGCCGCCATCGTCAAAAAGATCCGGGTGGAACAAAGGCGCGCAAAGCATCTTGGGATATGGGAGGCCACGGAGGATAGTCGCGGGAAAAGGAGGGCGCATTCGTCGGCTGCATTTGGAGGAGCCTTCGAATTTGAATTAATTGGGACAGCCTTCGCGCGGCGTTGTGACGTAAGCGGCCTTCAAATCCGCCCTTCGAAGAATGCAGACCCTGAATTAGGACACAGCTCATATCTCACGGCACACCTGCTCAGTGGCCTTGTGGTTAGAGTGTCCGCCCTGAGATCGGTAGGAATCCAAAGACTATAAAAATGGGAGCCATTACCTCCCTGCTTGACAATCAGCATCAAAAGGTTGGAATTGGGGGTTAAATCACCAAAAATGATTCCCGGGTGCGGCCACAGCTGCTGCTCACTGCTCCCCTCACCTCCCAGAGGGTGATCAAGGGTGATGGGTCAAATGCAGAGAATAATTTCACCACACTTAGTGTGTGTGTGTGACAATCATTGGTACTTTAACTTTAACTAGAGTGCAGCAGTGGTTGAAAAACACTGGTTTCGATAATACTGGCTTTCCATTGGATAGTAGATTAAAAAACTTTTTTATAATTATATAGCGCTTTTCTTTAGTGACTCAAAGCGCTTTGTGAAACCCAATATCTAAGTTACTTTTTTTTTTTTTTTTAAACCAGTGTGGGTGGCACTGGGAGAAGGCGGGTAAAGTGTCTTGCCCAAGGACACAACAGCAGTGACTAGGTTTGCAGAAGCGGGGATCGAACCTGGAACCCTCAAGTTGCACGGCCACTCTCGGGGGGACGGCGTGGCGAAGGTGGGAGAGTGGCCGTGCCAGCAATCGGAGGTTTACTGGTTCAATCCCCACCTTCTACCATCCTAGTCACGTCCGTTGTGTCCTTGAGCAAGACACTTCACCCTTGCTCCTGATGGGCCTGGTTAGCGCCGTGCATGGCAGCTCCCGCCATCAGTGTGTGAATGTGTGTGTGAATGGGTGAATGTGGAAATAGTGTCAAAGCGCTTTGAGTACCTTAAAAAAAAGGTAGAAAAGCACTATACAAGTGCAACCCATTTGCTCTACCAACCTATACCACCCCACAACTATACTGCTGTACAACCTTTATACCAGGGGTCACCAACGCGGTGCCCGCGGGCACCAGGTAGCCCGTAAGGACCAGATGAGTAGCCCGCTGGCCTGTTCTAAAAATAGTTTAAATAGCAGCACTTACCAGTGAGCTGCCTCTATTATTTAAATTTGATTTATTTACTAGCAAGCTGGTCTCGCTTTGCTCGACATTTTTAATTCTAAGAGAGACAAAACTCAAATAGAATTTCAAAATCCAAGAAAAGATTTTAAAGCGAGGTCTTAACTAACTGACAAAGAAACAGATAACAGATTTAGTGTCCAGTTCAAAGTGTGACATGATTTATTTAAAAATTTGAGAGTTGACTTTTGTATTTTACATGAGTTATTATTTGTACAAACATGGTGCAAAGTAATTCATGATTTGTTAAAAAATGTTAGTGGCTAGCTAGTTAAAATGGGATATTGTGATTTCACAAGACTGTCTTAGAAGTGATCATTTGAAAATGTTCAATTTGAAAAATGTGCACCTAGAGAAAATATAAAAATAAAGTGTTGCATATTGATATTTGTTTCTATATATATTTATTTTGAGAAATTATTAAGATGATCAGTGTTTCCACAAAGATAAATATCATTAATTATTAATAATAACATAGAGTTAAAGGTAAATTGAGCAAATTGGCTATTTCTGGCAATTTATTTAAGTGTGTATCAAACTGGTAGCCCTTCGCATTAATCAGTACCCAAGAAGTAGCTCTTGGTTTCAAAAAGGTTGGTGACCCCTGCTTTATACTGACTACGCTAAAGTATATCTAAGTATACTTAAGATAAAGAGAAATAAAAACATGCTGTGTACATTTTAGGGAGCTCATGTTTGTTCAACCAGGCCCATGTAGGGAGGAGGGTCAAGGCCACGCACTTCCCCAGCCCACCGCTAAGGCTGCGCGGCGCTGTTGAGCCACACGCCCCGAGCCAGTGAGCAAACAATGTTTTCACACATAAAAAAACTCCGCACCAAAAACGCTTCGCACATCAACATCGGCATTGGAATAAGATGAAAAGTGACGAGTACTTTCTAAGGTCAAACACGGAGAGCTTTCCGACCAGCCACACTAGATGATGACGTTTGCGACCTTCTGTTTTTGTCAGTCATGTGGAAAAAAAAAAAAAAAAAAGTCAAGTCGGCACACACGACATTTTTTTTTCTAGAAACTTCCACCTTGTCGGCTTCTCGTCAACGACATCCAAAAGCTGAGCTGCTCGGGAATTTGATTGCGTGTGTGAAATCATCTGATGCCAGCAAACACTTCTCCACGACGGGCCTTTTTTCCACGGTACGACCGAGGTACTTACGCCTGTGACGTCCTTCCACGCAGTCCTGCACTTTTCCTCTTTCCAGCCGAGGTGGAATCCTCAAGTGAGCGGTTGGGGGAAAAAAAAAAAAAAGAAAAGAAAAGAGGAAAAACGACGCAGCTAAGCTAAAGAACATGAAGGCTAGCCCAGCTGCTGCTTCTTCTCCTCCTGCTTGAAATGACTAAAGTACACAACGAGCAGGTGTCATGGTGGCAAAAAACACATGATGTGCTCTCCAGCCGTATGGAGAAAACGTGTTGGTGTGAAAGTGTCCATATCCTTGTCGCTGAGCGGCAGGTTGAAACTATAGAGAGGTGGTCACTAAAAAGTGCTACTGTTGGGGGTTAACAACTTTGCCGAGGAGCCTTCTCATTGGACGAGACTTTCCGCCAATCAGGGGACGAGGGCTCCGGGAGCTGGTGACGTCACGAGCAGAGAGGGGCAACTTAAAGACGTGATTGGACAAACACGGCACGGTTCGCTCGGTGAATTTGAGCACTTTAATATTTTCATACAACAGTCAAAATGATCAAGTTCATCTTTCACCAAAAAAACATCTTCCTAAGTTAAAAGGAAACTGCATTTTTTGTTCTTCTAATTTTGCCTATCGTTCACAATCCTTATGTGAAGTGAATTATATTTATTAGGGATGTCCGATAATGGCTTTTTGCCGATATCCGATATTGTCTAACTCTTTAATTACCGATACCAATATCAACCGATACCGATATATACAGTCGCGGAATTAACACATTATTATGCCTAATTTGGACAACCAGGTATGGTGAAGATAAGGTCCTTTTTAAAAAATAAAATACGATAAATAAATTAAAAACAATTTTCTTGAATAAAAATGAAAGTAAAACAATATAAAAACAGTTACATAGAAACTAGTAATTAATGAAAATGAGTAAAATCAACTGTTAAAGGTTAGTACTATTAGTGGACCAGCAGCACGCACAATCATGTGTGCTTACGGACTGTATCCCTTGCAGACTGTATTGATATATATTGATATATAATGTAGGAAGCAGAATATTAATAACAGAAAGAAACAACCCTTTTGTGTGAATGAGTGTAAATGGGGGAGGGAGGTTTTTTGGGTTGGTGCACTAATTGTAAGTGTATCTTGTGTTTTTTATGTTGATTTATTTAATAAATTTTAAAAAACAACCCGATACCGATAATAAAAAAACGATACCGATAATTTCTGATATTACATTTTAAAGCATTTATCGGCTGATAATATCGGCAGGCCATCTCTAATATTTATATAGCGCTTTTCTCTAGCGACTCAAAGCGCTTTTACATAGTGAAACCCAATATCTAAGTAAACCAATGTGTGTTGCACCGGGAGCAGGTGGATAAAGTGTCTTGCCTAAGGACACAACGGCAGGGACTAGGATGGTTGGAAGCGGGGATCGAACCTGGAACCCTCAAGTTGCTGGCACGGCCACTCTACCAACCGAGCTATACCGCCCGTAAGACAAGAACCATGGTTAGAGTGTCCCCCATGAGATTGGTAGGTTGTGAGTTCAAACCCCGGCCGAGTCATGCCAAAGACTATAACAATTGGACACATTACCTCCCTGCTTGGCACTCAGCATCAAGGGTTGGAACAGAGGGTTAAATCACCAAAATGATTCCCGAGCACCGCTGCTGCTCACTGCTCCCCTCACCTCCCAGGGGGTGGAACAAATGCAGAGGGTAAATTCACCACACCAGTGGTACTTTGACTTTGAGTTTTTAACATGTTTTTTTCTTTTTTAATGCATTCTAAATAGTAAATAAATGCGATCAAAAGTCAGCTTACAACGGAGTCGCTCTATTCCGCCTATAAACCCTCAAACACATCCATTAAGGTTTTATTTACATGATGTAAGTATACATGTAATGTAGTAACAGGCACATTTATAATATTCATGTATTTATGTCAAAAACACATCACAACATTCACTTTTTCCCCCCTCAACATTACTGATTATTACTGACTGCAGACTTTATGAGAGCCACCAATCATAATAAGACATCACTTACTGTATAATTTCTGCTGGTGCAGACTGATAGAAGTTTTCGTCCCATTTAGATGAAGAATGAGTCATAATCCTCGCATTACCATGAATTGATTAAGGTGGACCCCGACTTAAACAAGTAGAAAAACTTATTCGGGTGTTACCATATAGTGGTCAATTGTACGGAATATGTACTTCACTGTGCAATCTACTAATAAAAGTTTCAATCAATCAAAGAAAAGGGGGGGTAGAACCAAGCGTCTTTTCGTGTCGTTTTTCACCATTCCGGGTATAAATTGGCTGTTAAGGTGTACCAAGTTGCCAGATTACATCCTCGTCCTTCTACTATCCAGGTGAGAGGCATGATTTAGGGTCTACAATAAAGTTTGACGAGCAAGGAAACAGCTGACCACTCGATGATGTACAAATAGGCACACAAGCTTGTGATCACGGTGCCACTATAGTTAGTGTTAGCACTTATAACAATATCACTAATACTTGGTTAATATTCAAGTCATGAAATGTAAATGTAGTATTGTTGGCGCTTATTGGATGTTTATCAGATTTTATTGGCGGAATAGAGGACCTCCTATTGGCTCCGTTGTAAGATGACTTTTATTTAATATTTAGAATGCATTTTTTTAAAACACATCCGTCGTCATCTTTCATAATTATTAACGATAGGCAACATTTCCAAAAAAAAGTGCAGTTCCCCTTTAATAGAAAGAGAAACATTGTTGAAAAAACGTATGCAAAAATACTTATTTGATTTTTTTAATTCAATAAATAATTAATGAAGTACAAGAATGGCAATTGTGGATGTGTAATTTTTCTTAAAAAACAACAAAAAATGGAATCTTTCGGTCTTAACATTTAAAAAAAAAACAAATAAAAATAAATCTAGAACATTCCCTAACCCCTGATCTAGATGACAATCGTTATGTCCTGCGACTTTACATTGCCATTGAGTTACTAATGTCAAAGAAAAAGAAATAAAAGGCATGTATGTGAGTATTTGGCAATGCTGTCAAGAGTTAAGGACCTGAGTTGGCTTTGAAAAAACTGAAAGGTGGCACTAAAGACAACAATAAAAGTACATCTGTCTTTTCCTTTTCAACTGATTGTTGCATGCTGGGAAACAAGCACCCGTGCTCCGTGAACATTAATATGGCTTCGCACAGAACCCAAACATAACACTTTAGCTCCGCAAGGGACAACAAACACTACACTCATTTTGCGGACACATCTGCGTTGGACTAGAATCTTTCTTATGACATCCAGTATCAACTTCTTATAAAAATGACTTCACGAAAAAAAAACATACGGTTCCGTACCACACACATTTAAAAGCATTTAAAACCATACAAAATGGGAATAAAAGCCCATACATAGACAAGACTGTACACAATGGGGATGTTGCATAGCCAGAGTTATTGGGACCAAATGAAATAGTAGGACTAACATTTGGTGAGCAGAAAAAGTATTAAAAAGTGAGAAAATTACAGCCTGCTGCCTCCCCTCATTCAGACCAGCCCAGGTTCTTTTGCTCCTCCATACAGTGTTTCCATGGCAGAGAAGACAGTGCTCCATCATTTGCCTTCGTACCTTGGATTGACCACCGTCGTAACAGCACTTTTGTAGATGGGATTCTCCCCTGGAGGACGGAGAAGGAGATATGCTAATGTTAATACTTTAGTAATATTAGCCAACACTCAACTAATGCAGTGTTTCCCATGCGTTCATTCAATCTGTGGCTGACCACCACAACTACATTTTTGGCGCTACCTGTTCACCCTGCCACATAAAAACACATCATAATGGGACTGCCTGTCGCTACAACTTTGTACAGCTGATAGCATCATAAGTCTGTTTCTGAAGACATATCATTCCTACCTGGTCTGCCAGAGAATAAGAAGACATAGCAGAAGGGATCAGTGTTGCCTACTTATATTTACAGAGTATTATCTAAATCAGGGGTCACCAACGCGGTGCCCGCGGGCACCAGGTAGCCTGTAAGGACCAGATGAGTAGCCCGCTGGCCTGTTCTAAAAATAGCTCAAATAGCAGCACTCACCAGTGAGCTGCCTCTATTTTTTTTAAATTGTATTTATTTACTAGCAAGCTGGTCTCGCTTTGCTCGACATTTTTAATTCTAAGAGAGACAAAACTCAAATAGAATGTGAAAATCCAAGAAAATATTTTAAAGACTTGGTCTTCACTTGTTTAAATAAATTCATTTATTTTTTTACTTTGCTTCTTATAACTTTCAGAAAGACAATTTTAGAGAAAAAATACAACCTTAAAAATGATTTTAGGATTTTTAAACACATATACCTTTTTACCTTTTAAATTCCTTCCTCTTCTTTCCTGACAATTTAAATCAATGTTCAAGTATTTTTTTTATTGTATTGTAAAGAATAATAAATGTATTTTAATTTAATTCTTCATTTTAGCTTCTGTTTTTTCGACAAAGAATATTTGTGAAATATTTCTTCAAACTTATTATGATTAAAATTCAAAAAAATTATTCTGGCAAATCTAGAAAATCTGTAGAATCAAATTTAAATCTTATTTCAAAGTCTTTTTTTTAATTTTTTTTAAATTTTTGTTCTGGAAAATCTAGAAGAAATAATGATTTGTCTTTGTTAGAAATATAGCTTGATCCAATTTGTTATATATTCTAACAAAGTGCAGATTGGATTTTAACCTATTTAAAACATGTCATCAAAATTCTAAAATTAATCTTAATCAGGAAAAATTACTAATGATGTTCCATAAATTATTTTTTTAATTTTTTCAAAAAGATTCGAATTAGCTAGTTTTTCTCTTCTTTTTTTCGGTTGAATTTTGAATTTTAAAGAGTCAATATTAAAGATAAACTATGTTTCAAAATGTAATTGTAATTTTTTTTCGTGTTTTCTCCTCTTTTAAACCGTTCAATTGAGTGTAAATATCATTAATTATTAATAATAACAGAGTTAAAGGTAAATTGAGCAAATTGGCTATTTCTGGCAATTTATTTAAGTGTGTATCAAACTGGTAGCCCTTCGCATTAATCAGTACCCAAGAAGTAGCTCTTGCTTTCAAAAAGGCTGGTGACCCCTGATCTAAATGGTCTTTTTCGTGACATATCGACATTTCGAGTAAAGAACAACAGCCTTCCAGCTTGTATTCTTCGGTTATTTAAATTAAGAGGAGAAAACTATAATTTACGGGGGATATTGATCATTGAAATACCGTATTTTTCGGAGTATAAGTCGCTCCGGAGTATAAGTCGCACCGGCCGAAAATGCATAATAAAGAAGGAAAACAACATATATAAGTCGCACTGGAGTATAAATCGCATTTTTTGGGGAAATGTATTTGATAAAACCCAACACCAGGAATAGACATTTGAAAGGCAATTTAAAATAAATAAAGAATAGTGAACAACAGGCTGAATAAGTGTACGTTATATGAGGCATAAATAACCAACTGAGAACGTGCCTGGTATGTTAACGTAACATATTATGGTAAGAGTCATTCAAATAACTATAACATATAGAACATGCTATACGTTTACCAAACAATCTGTCACTCCTAATCGCTAAATCCCATGAAATCTTATACGTCTAGTCTCTTACGTGAATGAGCTAAATAATATTATTTGAGATTTTACGGTAATGTGTTAATAATTTCACACATAAGTCGCTCCTGAGTATAAGTCGCACACCCCGGCCAAACTATGAAAAAAACTGCGACTTATAGTCCGAAAAATACGGTAGGTAAAGTAAGAACGAATATAAAATACAAATGTATTTCAGTTTTAGGAGTTAAATGGTGGAACAAGCTCAGTGATGAGTTGAAGACATGTAGTTCTTTGGTAAGGTTTAAGAAAACCTTGAAAGGTGAAATAATAGAAAATTATAAAATATAGCAACAATTACTTTCATCCCATTGATTTTTTTTAACAATGTTCCAGGCAATCTAATTTTCAGTGACTGTATAGGATAGGCAAATATAAGCTTTAGCTCCAGCCTATTCCTTTTTCGGTCATTCTTTTTCTTTTCTTTCTGTGTGTAAAAGATTGTTAAATATGTATAATCTGTGCTGTTAAACTGGTCACACAAAATGGTTGATTGTATGACCGAAATAGACGTATTTCATTCATATCTAACCACTATTCCGGTCTCATTTGACACTGTGTAGATTTTGACATGTAAGCACGTCTTGCGCTTCTCAACAGGAAGCCCAGCCCTCAACCCCAATCGAAAAGCAATCACTGGCACCTCCCTCTTGCTTGGGACATTGACAAAAAAAGTGACAAAATTAACTTAGTTTTTGTATTTTTAAGCAAATTTGTTTTGCTCCTCATAATTTTTGCTCCCTTTTTTGTCTACCACAGAGTCATGGCCAGCTAGGCAAATTAGACACAATCCACCCACCACACAAAGATTGCAGTCCTGTGAGAAAAGTTGTAATATGCTATTAATATTCAACATGCAACTCTGTGATAGTATTTCCTGTCTTTATTGTCTCATAGGGACATGCAGTACCAGCTTGTGGACAGTGGGGTGCAGACCGGTCAGCAGCTTCCATTATGAATTAGGCCCTAGACCTGAAAGATGCTCAAGGGCCTGTTTGCGGCACTGAGATGATTTTTAAAAAGGTAAATTAAACAAAACAAAAGTACAACAAAGGCACAATGTTTGAAAGAAAATTCTGAAATGTTGTTACTAATAAACATAACACAGCTTTGATTTTAAACATACCATTTTTTTGGGGTCATTTTACTAATTAAAAAACCCCAAAGTGCCCACAAACATCCTGTGCTTTTTTAAGTTCAATGCTCTCAATGGAAAAAAAGTTTGAACACTCCTGCCAGGGTCTGTGCAGGTTTCAACAAGTCAAATTTAAAACTATTGG
Source organism: Entelurus aequoreus (assembly GCF_033978785.1). NCBI lineage: Eukaryota > Metazoa > Chordata > Actinopteri > Syngnathiformes > Syngnathidae > Entelurus > Entelurus aequoreus. The sequence continues at coordinate 45,894,117 of NC_084746.1, read as the reverse complement.
AAGGAATTTAAGACCATTTTATATCCATACAAACAAAAAAAGTACAAAGACATAAAGGAAAATCAGAAGGCCAGAATTAATTGTAAGTATATGAATTCATTCACTACTCTTTCTCATTGGAAAATAAAAGGGTTAAACTAACTAAAGACACCAGATGACTATTATAAACTAATTAAAAAAAAAAAAGCCAACATCATAACAGCCATTTTTCAGATTTGCCATGAACTGTGTTCTTCCAAAAGGTGCGGTGTGCTTGATATCGAGTGTTTTCATGTAACAACAACAACAATGGTCAAGGAATATATTGACTGTGAAAGGCACTGTTAGCATCTCTGCCAAAGCTGAATGGTTTACTTTTGCAGTGTTTTGTCAGAATTGAGCAAACAGATAAAAACAAATACTGTACATTGCACAAAGTTGTGCCAAACAGAGTGCAGACAGAGCGACTGTCTGAAAAGAAAGAAGGCGATTATGGCTTGCAAGCCTCAAACAGAGTTTGGATGTGAAAAATGTGGATAACTTTCAACTGTGCTCAGCTCATTTAGTATAAATACATTTTTACCTGTTTTTTTGTGACTTTTGTAAAACATATTGCTACTAAGGAATAGGGGTGTAATGGTATACGTGTATTTGTATTGAACCGTTTCGGTACGGGGGTTCCGGTTCGGTTCGGAGGTGTACCGAACGAGTTTCCACACAGACATATTAAGTAGCGTAACGCACGTTGTGTAAACAATGCACACCGAGGCACAACACATGGCATGCTAGCAGCTAACGGGCTACGACAGACTGACCATACGTCCTCTTTTCATCGGACATGTCCTCTTTTGCGGAGCTGTCAGGGCGGAGTTTCTTAAATGCCTCAAACGTCCGGCATTTTGAGTTAAGGTTGCATGTATTTTCAATGTACGTTCAGGGTTAAGAATGGGTTAAAAACAAAACAAATTGTGCGCGCAGCAGCATTGGTGAGGGAGGGGCAGAGACAGAGAGAGCGAGAGAGTTATGATAAACGCGCATGCGTCGCCAGGCTCTGCTTTTTAGCCATCGATTTATCAGATTTAATTTTTTATTATCTATAGCAGGGGTGTCAAAAGTGTGCCCCGGAGGCCATTTGCGGCCCACAGCTAATGTTTTAAAGGCCCACGGCACATTCTAAAATTACTATTAAAATAAACAAAAACATAACAAAAGTGAAATCAAAAAGCTTAAAGGTTAAATGTAATTTAGAAAAAGTTGCAATGTTGACTAATAAAACAAAGCTGTTTTTTTTTCTTTCAAACTGTCATTGCTCAATACATAATATTGAATCAAAATCAATGTTATTATGAATTATTGACCTATCCAAGGTTCCCATTACTTCACATCAAATATTCCACTAAGAAAAATATTTTTGGTGGAAGATTTTGCAAAATTGGTAAATAAAAAACCCAAAAATGTATATTTTGTTGTTTTCTTACTGTACCGAAAATGAACCGAACTGTGACTTCTAAACCGAGGTACGTACACTGCAAAAACTGAAATCTAAGTAAGATTAAATATCTCAAATAAGGGTGATATTTGCTTCTTTTCTGTCTGATAAGATAATTCTTCTCACTAAGCAGATTTTATGTTAGAGTGTTTTACTTGTTTTAAGGGTTTTGGTCCTAATTTTTCTCAGTAAGATATTACAGCTTGTTGCTGAGATTTGATGACCTATATTGAGTAAAACATGCTTGAAACTAGAATATCAACTGATGCAAAGCTGTGTCGTCAACACTCACAAGTATAAAACTGCTTTTTCAAAGTAATAATTTCTTATTTCAAGCATGAAAAAAAAAATCATGATGCCGAGCGCATATCATTATGTCAAGATAATGGCACTAGCATTTACTTAATTTAAGAATATTTTTCAACATATTGAGCAAAAAGGTCTCTCTTTTTTTTCTACCAAGAAAAGTGCACTTGTTATTAGTGAGAAAATACTTATTTTAAGGTATTTTTGGGTTCATTGAGGTTAGCTAATTTTACTTGTTTTGGAAAGTCTTGACAAGCCGAATTTTCTTGTTCTATTGGCAGATAATTTTGCTTAGTTCAAATAAAATACCTCAAATTTTTGTATTTTTTTTTTCTTGTTTTTGAACACTGACTTTTTGCAGTGTACCGAACCAAAATTTTTGTGTACCGTTACACCCCTACTAAGGAAGGACTATTTTTATCTAAGCATGACAAGATGACATTCTCAAATCTTCCTTGTTTTCCTCACCCAACCATAAACTACCGTAAGTGTAAACACTAAACAGACAACCTTTATAGCTTTTAATGTCAGTTGCTGTATAGACTTGGAGAAAAGATTAGGCATTAAAAGCTGACCTGAAATTATTGGAATAAATTATTTAAATGACAGTATATATGAGAATCAAGTTTTAAAAAAATGTATAAATACTGCTGTGAACACTACTACCACAGAGAAATTAGCATATGCTTACTGTATATAACAGTAAGATTTCACTAGTAAACATCTTATCTAGATCTCCTTTGGTGGGGTTAAGTTGATCCTTGCATAGTTGTGCAAGTATTAGTGGCCTTTCAGCAGCTTTTGACACAGACTTATCCTGGATTTTTGACTTTTACATTATCAATCCGTTCACTTTCCCCGCAACGTTAAACGCTTTCCTCCTCTATAGCTTCACATCCAGGTCCTAAACACTTTATACGTTTCCATCCACTGGCTTCGATCATGCATTAAATTGATCGTTCTGGAGCCACAAATCGTTGAACTTGCACTTACCCATGTGATGCAAGTAATTCGGCTTTGTTGTGGCCTTTCATTTACTTTCTCCGCTGCTATGTTAAGCTGTAACAAGAGCGCTGCGCGCACACACACACCAGGTGGTGCTTGATCAATTCTGACCGGGGCAGCACAGGTAGCTTACTTGAGTTCCGTTTTGTAGTTACGTTATAGCGTTCTCAAAAAGCATCATGTTTAAAAGAAAGTCTGAAGTTTATGCATGTTTTAAATAAAAGTTAATAGATTTTTAAGACCTTTCAAAGTTGGATTTAAGACCTTCTATAAGATCTTAAGAGAATTTTAGACATTTTTAAGCCTTAAATTCAATTTATTGGATTGAAGACTTTTTAGGACGCCACTGCTCTGCTCAATTGCAAATGTCAGACTGTTTTTCACTGTCAAAAAATAGATTAAAAAACCCAAACAATAAAACATCAAGAAAGACATTTTTATGTCAACCATGTTTTTCTAATCAATGGAGGGCCCAGTGTATTTATGTGATGCATGATGTCGCCATGGCAACACTTGCTAGGAGATAGCCTACGTGGTATTCCGTCATCAAGGAGCGACTCACCGTGTCCCACTTGGCGTTCATCTTCTCTTTCTCGAACTTGGCGAACTCTCGGCGGTCGTGGATGATCATGAGCAGCTTGAGGATGAGCAGCAGGGCGAGGCCGATCAGCACGATGCCCGCCACCACGCCCGCCACGATGGGGATGATGTCGGGGCCTGCTGGGCACTCTATTTTATATTTTTTTAAAAAGAAATTTTTTTTTTTTTAAAAACTGGAAAGTGTAATGACACTGTATATACAGTACAGGCCAAAAGTTTGTACACACCTTCTAATTTCAATGGGTTTTCTTTATTTCAGAACTATTTACATTGTAGATTGTCACTGAAGGCATCAAACCTATGAGACCTGTCAAGTGAAAACCATTTCAGGTGACTACCTTTTGAAGCTCATCAAGAGAATGCCAAAAGTGTGCAAAACAGTAATCAGAGCAAAGGGTGGCTATTTTGAAGAAACTAGAATATAAAACACTTTTTCAGTTATTTCACATTTTTTGTTGAGTGCATAACTCCACATGTGTTCATTCATAGTTTTGATGCCTTCAGTGACAGTCTACAATGTAAATAGTCATGAAAATATAGAAAACACATTGAATGAGAAGGTGTGTCCAAACTTTTGGCCTGTACATATATATATATATATATATATATATATATATTCACCATATATACATAGTGAATGTACAAATAAACACCATGAATGCTTATCATTATTATTACTATACATCAATATGTATCAAACACTGATGAATGTACAAATGTACAAAGCTAAAATGTACTTTTCTGTTAAATCTATCTTATTAACCCTATGCGCGTTCTATGTTTTCATGAAATACTTATGGACACATTTCTTCTATTGTCTAATGTGACCGACATACAGTGCATCCGGAAAGTATTCACAGCGCTTCACTTTTTACACATTTCGTTATGTTACAGCCTTATTCCAAAATGGAATGAATTCCTATTTGTCCTCAAAATTCTACACACAATACCCATAATAAAAATGTGAAAAATATTTTTTTGAGAAATATTTGTAAATTTATTTTTAAAAAAACAACTAAGAAATCACATATACGTAAGTATGCGCCGCTTTTGCCATGATGCTCAAAAGTGAATTTAGGTGCATCCTCTTTCAACTGATCATCCTTGAGATGTTCCAACAGCTTAATTGGAGTCAACCTGTGGTCAATTCAGTTGATTGGACATCATTTGGAAAGGCACACACCTGCCAATATATAAAAAATGTACCACACATGACATACCAAGAATGAAGTGGAAGGAATTGTCTGTAGGCCTTTGAGACAGGATTGTCAGAGGCCTACAGAAATTGGTACAGAAAAATATCTGCTGCCTTGAAGGTCCCAATGAGCACCGTGGCCTTCATCATCCGTAAATCGAAGAAGTTTGGAACCACCAGGACCTTTCCTAAAGCTGGCCGGCCGTCTAAACCGAGCGATCGGGGAAGAAGGGTCTTTGTCAGGGAAGTGACCAAAAACCTTGTGGTCACTCTGTCAGAGCTACAGCCATCCTCTGTGGACGAAGGAGAACCTTCCACAAGGACAACCATCTCTGCAGCAATCCACAAGGCCTCTGGTATAGTTAAAGCTAAAGTCAAAGTACCCATGATTGTCACACACACACTAGGTGTGGCATGGCCAAACGGAAGGCATTTATTCATACCTGTTTGCCAAAATGCACCTGAAAGACTTCCAGGCCATGAGAAACACAATTCTCTGGTCTGATGAGACAAAGATTGAACTCTTTGGCATGAATACCAGGCGTCATGTTTAAAAGAAACCAGGCACCACTCATCACCAGATCAACACCACACCTACTGTGAAGCACGGTGGTGGCAGAATCATGCTGTGGGGATGTTTTTCAGTGGCAGGAACTCGGAGACTAGTCAGGATAGAGGGAAAGACGAACACAGACATCCTGGAAAAAAAACCTGCTCCAGAGCGTTCTTGAACTCAGACAACGACCCGAAGCACTCAGCCAAAATATCAAAGGAATGGCTTCAGCACAACTCTGTAAAAATCCTTGAGTGGCCAGAAGTCAGACTTGAATCTCATTAGGCATCTCTGCAGAAAGCTCAAAAAAAGGTTGCACACCCACACTTCCCATCCAGCCTGACAGAATTTGAGAGGTGCTGCGAAGAGGAATGGATGAAACTGCCCAAAGATAGGTGTGCCAAACTTGTGGCATCGTATTCAAAAATACAAGAGGCTGTAATTGCTGCCAAAGGTGCATCAACTAAGTACTGAGCTAAGGCTGTGAATACCTATGTGCATGAGATTAATTTTTTTAATTTTTAATACGTTTGCAAAAATGTATTTAAAAAAACCACAACTTTTTCACATCCTCATTACACTGCAAAAACTGAAATCTAAGTAAGATTAAATATCTCAAATAAGGGTGATATTTGCTTATTTTCTGTCTGATAAGATAATTCTTCTCACTAAGCAGATTTTATGTTAGAGTGTTTTACTTGTTTTAAGGGTTTTGGTCCTAAATGATCTCAGTAAGATATTACATCTTGTTGCTGAGATTTTATGACCTATATTGAGTAAAACATGCTTGAAAGTAGAATATCAACAGTTGCAAAGCTGTGTCATCAACACTCACAAGTATAAAACTGGTTTTTCAAAGTAATAATTTCTTATTTCAAGCATGAAAAAAAAATGACTGACACAATTGTGTCTCATAATTAAAACAGATGACAGCCCAATGCTGTTTTATTTTCAATGAAACAATAGAAAATACGTACTCATATAGTAGTACAGTTGTTATTAGTGAGAATATACTTATTTTAAGGTATTTTTGGGTTCATTGAGGTTAGCTAATTTTACTTGTTTTGGAAAGTCTTGACAAGCCAAATTTTCTTGTTCTATTGGCAGACAATTTTGCTTAGTTCAAATAAAATACCCCTAATTTTTGTATTTTTTTTCCTTGTTTTTGAACACTGACTTTTTGCAGTGTATGAGGTATTATGTGTAGAATTTTGAGGACAAGAATGAATTGATTCTATTTTGGAATAAGGTTATAACTAGAGATGTCCAATAATATCGGTCTGCCGACAAATGCGTTAAAATGTAATATCGGAAATTATCGGTATCGTTTTTTTAATTATCAGTATCGTTTTTTAAATTTTTTATTAAATCCACATAAAAAACACAAGATACACTTACAATTAGTGCACCAACCCAAAAAACCTCCCTCCCCCATTCACACTCATTCACACAAAAGGGTTGTTTCTTTCTGTTATTAATATTCTGGTTCCTACATTATATATAAATATATATCAATACAGTCTGCAAGGGATACAGTCCGTAAGCACACATGATTGTGCGTGCTGCTGGTCCACTAATAATACTAACCTTTAACAGTTAATTTTACAAATTTTCATTAATTACTAGTTTCTATGTAACTGTTTTTATATTGTTTTACTTTCTTTTTTATTCAAGAAAATGTTTTTAATTTATTTATCTTATTTTATTTGATTCATTTTTTTAAAAAGTACCTTATCTTCACCATACCTGGTTGTCCAAATTAGGCATAATAATGTGTTAATTCCACGACTGTATATATCGGTTGATATCGGTATCGGTTGATATCGGTATCGGTAATTAAAGAGTTGGACAATATCGGCATATCGGATATCGGCAAAAAGCCATTATCGGACATCCCTAGTTATAACATAAAATATGGGCAAAGTGAAGCGCTGTCAATACTTCCCGGCTGTGGTTATCATCAGTGACGCTCTAGCAAATCATCATTTTGTACCCAGCATCTCCACCACGTAGACCTCCTTGGTGTCGTTCCTGATGGCGAAGGTGTAGTAGAACCAGCAGTCGTTGGCGTCGCGCTCCTTGCAGTGGGTCAGCGGGAAGCTCTGGTCGGTGGGTTGAGGCATCTTTGTACGGTCCTTCACCTTGATAAACACAAAGTCGCTGCAGTCGCGCTCGCACGTGTCCTTCTTCTCGCCGGCCTGGAAAACTTGACACTGCACACACTCCCTGCGGACACAAAGCTTAAATGCTTTCACCCGTCACGCCGCGGCGCCGACAAAAACGTCAAGAAAGCGAGTGTGCCTCACTTGTGCTCGGCGCAAACCCCGGGGCAGGTGGGACAGATCTCGCAGGTGGGGCCTTGGAATTTCGGATTGGTGCATTTGCAGATGCCGCAGTCGCATGTGCCACGCCCGTTGCAGATCTGACCGTTCTTGGCCAGGCAGGTGGACGTGTCCAGGGAACAGTCGCAGGCACTTCCTGTGTAGTTGTCGTCGCAAATGCACACACGGCACTCGCAGCGCCCGTGTCCTGAAGGCACACAGCAGGACTTGGTGACATACAAAACTTGCTAAGCTCCCAAATCTATTAACACGCCAACTTGATTAGACTGGGGAACCACACTCCAGCTAGCAGCTACACAACAGCTAAGCACACAAGCTAGACATACGTCCTTAACTGAAAAATAGTGCAGTCTAAAAGATGGCGTTTGTGTTTAATAATTAGATGCATATTACTCACAGATACTAAGTCTCCAAAGCAGAAGCTTTTAGAAAGTATCAAGTGACAAATGTGTCTGCATCATTCAACTCACTGAATCATGACAAAGCTTAATAAATTATTGTAGCCACTAGATGTCACAAAAAACAATTACCATTCCACTTCAAGTTAAAAACAGCATAAGTCCATTCAAGATGGTGAATAATAAATAGGTTAGCGTTTTTATCTCTGAATAATTTTACTTGCTCAAGCCTTTTCTGGCACACTACACGACGACAGAGCAGCTAATGGACAATAAAAGAAGCCTTTGATGGTTTTTATTTCTATAATGATCATTATTACTATTATTAGTTATTTTGAATTGTAACAGTAGAACAATTAGACAAAGTGCTTTTACTGCTATATAGGGTCTACTTTTAAATCTGTTTGGTATAAAACGAGTAAAACACTAATCCAGTTTTTGTTTTTCAGTTGTTGTTGCAATCCTGTGCTTTTTTAGGTTAACGTGACAGGGAACACAAAAAGCCTTTTGCTGTAAAATGCACAAAAAAGCTTGCGAAATCGTGGAGGACTGATTTTTGAATTGACTCCAAAGGGAAAAGCGGTATGGATGGATGGATGATATCAAAACGACCCCCATCAGCATGGAGAACAGCAAAAAGTCTAATGTAAGTTTCTTTAAAGCAGAACAAGACAATAATAATGAAAACATCTGGTGTGATTTCTTTCAAATGTAAATGATATTACCGTATTTTTCGGATTATAAATTACAGTTTTTTTCATAGTTTGGCCGGGGGTGCGATTTATACTCTGGAGCGACTTGTGTGTGAAATTCTTAATACATTACCGTAAAATATCAAATAATATTATTTATCTCATTCACGTAAGAGAGTAGGCCAGTGGTTCTTAACCTGGGTTCGATCGAACCCCAGGGGTTCGGTGAGTCGGCCTCAGGGGTTCGGCGGAGCCTCCGCCGCGGAGGTCAAGACACACCTGACTCATCGTGTAAATAAAAACTTCTCCCTATCGGCGTATTATGGATACCCCCAAACAATGTTCCCTCTAATTTTCCATATGCGTGAGCAAACGCAAAAACTCCTTGAGCATTCGGTGGAGCACATGTGAGCGACGTCAGACGTGCACATGCACCGTGGCCACACCAGCAGCACACCTGTCCAAACCTGACTAAATAACAAGTTAAATGTTTTATTATTATAATCAAATGACAGCAGTCATTTCCATTAGATTATTTTCTAATCTAATTATTTTGCCCCAATTACAATGACAATAACAAAAAATATTGTTTTTCATGAGCTGTGTACTTGTATTGTATGTCTGGGTGGGGTTCCTGCTTTGGAAATAATTTGTAACCCCTTCAGATATCGCATTTAGTTCCCACTAAAACATTCACATGTTACACAATAAGATGCAAAATTGGGATCATGTGTACCGTACATTCCTGTAACTTTGTTTGTAAAATATATCTTTATTATTATTTTTTAAATATAATAACAATTTCATGATTAATATTTATAAATTAAGATAAAATTAAGAAAAAAACATTTTATTGTTCACTAAAGAAGGGTTCGGTGAATGCGCATATGAAACTGGTGGGGTTCGGTACCTCCAACAAGGTTAAGAACCACTGGACTAGGCGTATATCAGCAATCGTCTCACACACGTCAACCAATAAATATTCGGCGGGGGCGGGTCATGGCAGAAGTGCATTGTGAAAAAAAAGATGCTACCTGCTACTACTTCCGTACCTATGAAAATGTATTATTTCAACATTGGCGGTAACTTATAAAAATGGCACCGAAAAGGAAATTATATACTGCAGGTTACAAGCTGGAAGCAGTGAAATATGCAACAGAAAACGGCAATCGAGCAGCAGAACGAAAGTTTGGAGTGAGCGAGAAACTTGTAAGGGACTGGCGAAAAGCGGAGGCTACTCTTACTGAAATGAAAAAAACTAAAAAAAGCTCATCGTGGGCTAAAAATGCGACTTTTACTCTAGTGCAACTTATATGTTTTTTTTCTCCTTTTTTATTATGCATTTTCGTCCGGTGCGACTTATACTCCGGAGCGACTTATAATCCGAAAAATGCGGTATTGTACTCAGTATTATTAGTGAACTCACAATTATAATGAAACCCAAAATGACCAAACTAAGAGGATGAATTGTATTTTTTCCAGTTAAGGCAGTACATTCAATTGATTTCCTGGCATTGAAGACTTGCTGGCAGGTGTGTACCTCCACAGAGCTTGTTGTTGGAGCGGTCGCAGTTAAAGTTGTCACAGTCGCAGTACTTCCCAGTGTAGATCTCGGCGGCATTCTCCCTCTTCTTACACTCGCAAGTTCCGCACACGCAGTCGCCGTAGTTGCTGCAAATGTCGGTGCCGTTGTCCTTCCTGCAGTTGGCGTCCAAGTCCTCCGTCCGCACCTCGTCGGTGCTGCATTCGCAGAGGCGCCCGATACGCCCTTCGTTACACCTGGAAGGCAGCAAGCAATCAGTACACTGCAAAAACTGAAATCTAAGTAAGATGAAATATCTCAAATAAGGGTGATATTTGCTTATTTTCTGTCTGATAAGATAATTCTTCTCACTAAGCAGATTTTATGTTAGTGTGTTTTACTTGTTTTAAGGGTTTTGGTCCTAAATTATCTCAGTAAGATATTACGGCTTGTTGCTGAGATTTGATGACCTATATTGAGTAAAACATGCTTGAAACTTGAATATCAACTGTTGCAAAGCTGTGTCATCAACACTCACAAGTATAAAACTACTTTTTTAAAGTAATAATTTCTTATTTCAAGCATGAAAAAAAAACACGACTTTGACACAATTGTGTCTCATAATTAACAGATGACAGCCAATACATACTCATTTAGTTGTACAGTTGGCACAGTACGGTAAACTGACAGTTAATATTTAAACATTTAACATGTGACATTTCTAACTATTTTGAACAGAAATAGTTCATGCACATTCAGATGAATTCTTCAAAATTACAATAAAACATTTTTGGGCCGGGGGCCGGGCTGTATATATGCGCACTAATTGACTGAAAGAGCACGCACTTGGCGCGATGATGTCACGTTATGGATGGGAAAATCCATTTTTAGACCATATGATTTGCCTGAGCGGCTAGGAGACCCCGAGAGTAACAAGCGGTTGCCTTGTTGCCTTCCATTAAGAACAATAAATTAGTTTTTAGTATAAGTTTGCTGGTTTCAAGAAAGCGCATATCATTATGTCAAGATAATGGCACTAGCACTTACTTAATTTAAGAATATTTTTCAACATATTGAGCAAAAAGGTCTCTTTTTTTTCTACAAAGAAAAGTGCACTTTTTATTAGTGAGAATATACTTACCGTATTTTAAGCTATTTTTGGGTTCATTGAGGTTAGCTAATTTTACTTGTTTTGGAAAGTCTTGACAAGACAAATTTTCTTGTTCTATTGGCAGATAATTTTGCTTAGTTCAAATAAAATAACCCTCATTTTGTATTATTTTTTTCTTGTTTTTTGAACACTGACTTTCTTGCAATGTAGAAGATGGTCGCAGAGTTGTCTGCAAAGTGGGCGAGGAGTTAAGATGGCGGCACTCACTTGCATGCGCCGCACTCGAAGGTGCCTTGGCCCTTGTCACACTTCTTGCTGTTGGGCTCGCCCTCAGTGGAGCACTTGCAGTTGCAAATGAAGTTGAGGACCACCTCCACCTCCTCGGTGAAACCAGAGGTTTGATCTTTATGCTCTCGGCCTTGCCGTGTGATGGACACTTCTGGGACTCGATGGAGATCTTAAAGGTGACCTGAGGACGACCGGGACATAATGAGACGTGTTCTACAGTGGACAAGACCTGAAGAGCCAGCGTACGTACTTCATCTCCGATGGAGATGTTGGAGCACTTCCTGCCGTTCTCGCCGGTTCCCTCCACGCCATTCTTACAGATGGACTTGTAGTTGATGGAAACTCCTTCTGGGAGCCTGCTGTTTTCCAGAATGACTTCAGACGACAAGGACTACAAAGGGAATTTAAAAAAGATAAAGTTTCTGTCTGGTGTGATCCGAGAAGAAAGGTATCATGCACTCACGTTGTAGGCGTCGATGATGAGCTTGATCACGTTGCTGGAGTTGGACGACAGCGTGCCGACGGCCGATTTGGGAATGAGATTTTTCAGCTCCTGCACAGGAAATGAGTGTGATAAACTGACACGTGACAAGTTGAACACATTTTTAACACTTCTACACTGCAAAAACTGAAATCTAAGTAAGATTAAATATCTCAAATAAGGGTGAAATTTGCTTATTTTCTGTCTGATAAGATATTTCTTCTTACTAAGCAGATTTTATGTTTGAATGTTTTACTTGTTTTAAGTGTTTTGGTCCTAAATTATCTCAGTAAGATATTACAGCTTGCTGCTGAGATTTTATGACCTATATTGAGTAAAACATGCTTGAAACTAGAATATCAACTGTTGTCATCAACACTCATGAGTATAAAACTACTTTTTCAAAGTAATAATTTCTTATTTCAAGCATGAAAAAAAAAATCATGACTTTGACACAATTGTGTCTCATAATTAAAACAGATGACAGCCAAATGGACTTTGCGGTTTTATTTTCAATGAAACAATAGAACATACGTACTCATATAGTAGTACAGTTGGCACAGTACAGTAAACAGACAGTTAATATTTAAACATTTAACATGTGACATTTCTAACAAATTTGAACAGAAATAGTTCATGCACATTCAGGTAAAGTCTTCAAAATTACAATTAAAAAAAATTTGGCCAAGGGCCGGGCTGTTTATATGCGCACTAATTGACTGAAAGAGCACGCACTTGGCGCGATGATGTCATGTTATCGATGGAAAAAAGCATTTTTAGACCATATGATTTGCCTGAGACCCCGAGAGTAACAAGCGTTTGCCTTGTTGCCTTTCCATTAAGAACAATAAATTCGTTTTTAGTATAAGTTTGCTGGTTTCAAGAAATGTAATGCAGAGCGCATATCATTATGTCAAGATAATGGCACTAGCATTTACTTTATTTAAGAATATTTTTCAACATATTGACCCCAAAAAAGGGACAAGCGGTAGGAAATGGATGGATGATGAGCAAAAAGGTCTCTTTTTTTTTTTCTACCAAGAAAAGTGCACTTGTTATTAGTGAGAATATACTTATTTTTCCTGTTCTATTGGCAGATAATTTTGCTTAGTTCAAGGAAAATACCCCTAATTTTTGTATTTTTTTCCCTTGTTTTTGAACACTGACTTTTTGCAGTGTAGCATCTCAGTGCACACCTTGTAAACCGGCTGGAATTCCTCCGTGACGGCAAAGATGGTCTGGATGTTGTGGTCGCTCAGCTTCTGCACCAAATGGGCGATGGAGGGGTAGTCCTGGCAACCACAAATCATCCAACAAATGAAAATAGCATCTATGTTTGGTTGGACATAAAGGTGGTAGGATCTTACGTAGTAGTGACTCATGGTGTACATGTTGTTCTCCAGGTGACACTTTCCATCATTGGGGAGGACGATGCCGCCCAGCTTTCCATCCCCAGCAAAATGGAACCCAGCGTCGGTAGAAAACACCAGCAACCGGGTGACGTTCCTCCAGCCGATTTGCTCCTGAGAAAGAATTTCTTCATAGTTAATGTTTATGAAGACATTAGGGGCTGGGGTGGGGGTCCTCTCACCTCGCACACGGCCACCTGCATGATGGCGTCAAAGCCTCCCTCAGGAGAGTCCAGGTTTCCTGAGATCTGCTGCTGACTGACGAGCTGGTTGAACTCGTCACCCTTGTTGGTCAGCTTGAGGACGTTCTTGTAGCTGAAAGGGCTGGTACAGTTCTGGTTGCCCGTGCAGGGGTTCTTGAATCTGGCAGGAGTGGTGCTGATGTAAGGCATCACCGTCTTCTCCACGAAGGAGCCGAAGCCTGACGGAGGGAGAAGATGGTTGAACTCGTTTGTCAGTGGTGTTTCCTCATGGACTATGGTAGGAATGAGCGATATGGCCTAAAATCTATATCATGATATATATTGCAGCCTCCTGCTATAATTATATATATATATCACAATGTATTATTTGCTATACATACACAGTTGCAAGAAAAAAGGCTGGAACAAAGGTAGTAGGCCCAAGTTTTCTATCTGTCAGATATCACACAAAGCACTGACCATCCACTCTTCTGAGTACACTGCAAAAACTGAAATCTAAGTAAGATTAAATATCTCAAATAAGGGTGATATTTGCTTATTTTCTGTCTGATAAGATCATTCTTCTCACTAAGCAGATTTTATGTTAGAGTGTTTTACTTGTTTTAAGGGTTTTGGTCCTAAATGATCTCAGTAAGATATTACAGCTTGTTGCTGAGATTTGATGACCTATATTGAGTAAAACATGCTTGAAACTAGAATATCAACTGTTGCAAAGATGTGTCATTAACACTCACAAGTATAAAACTACTTTTTTAAAGTAATAATTTCTTATTTCAAACATGAAAAAAAATCATGATACCAAGCGCATATCATTATGTCAAGATAATGGCACTAGCATTTACTTAATTTTAGAATATTTTTCAACATATTGAGCAAAAAGATCTCTTCTTTTTTTTCTACCAAGAAAAGTGCACTTGTTATTAGTGAGAATATACTTATTTTAAGGTATTTTTGGGTTTCATTGAGGTTAGCTAATTTTACTTGTTTTGGAAAGTCTTGACAAGCCGAATTTTCTTGTTCTACTAGCAGATCATTTTGCTTAGTTCAAATACCCAAAATTATTATTATTTTTTTCTTGTTTTTGAACTCTGACTTTTTGCAGTGTATCACAATCCACAACTTCATGAAGTATGTTGATAAAAACTGTCTTATGTTTCATAAAAAGTAGCACAAAAAGTTATAAAACCAAGAAAAGACTAATTCAAGTCACTTGCCAGTAATTTTGCTGCTGCCAACAAGAACAGGAGGTATAAAAAAATGCACATCAGTTCTATTATTATTTACAGTTGCAAGAAAAAAAATGTGAACACTTTGGGATTACTTGGAATTTTTCCATACATTGGGCATAAAATATGTTCTGCTCTTCATCTAAGTCACAACAATAGAGAAACAATCTGCTCAAACTAATACTGCACAAAAAAAAATGTTCTCATTTTCCATTGAACACAACATGTTTAAAGATGTTCTTATCCTGTCCAAAGATGTTGAGGAACTAAAATCAAGCCTCCAGTTTTCTCAAGCAGACTTGGATAATTGGAAAGCTACCGAGGTGAAAAAAATCAGTTTATTAAAATACTAAACGATGCCAAGAAAAAAATATTACTCTGAAAAGTTAGAAAAATTGTGTAAAAATGTCAAGAAGCATTCCATCGCATCTCAGTTATCCGATGGTGTCAGAAATTTGTCTAATTCTCTTGATATAGCAAATAGGTTTAATGACTTTTTTTTGGTAATGTTGGCCCCTCATTGGCTGGAAACGTTGTATTGTCAGGTAATCCTATTTTGACCAATCAAAATGATGATTATGGTCATCTGGAGGTGTTTGACCCTCCTACTCCAAATGAAATACTTCAAATACTACTGAAAATGAAAGATGTTGCTCCAGGCCATGATGACATTGGTGTCAGTCTTGTAAAACAACTTGCCTCCTCCATGATTAAAACCCCTTACACAAGTTTTCTCTCTGTCAGGTGTCGTACCGAGCGATTTAAAAGTAGCCAAAGTAACACCTTTGTTTATGTCTGGGGATGCTAGTTTATTGAATAACTGTCAGCCTATTTCTGTGTTACCTGTCTTTTCTTAAGTGAAGGAAAAATTTGATTGTACAAGAATTGGAAAACATTTGTCTGATAACTGTATTTTGTGTATTCATCAGTACGGTTTTAGAGAAGAAATGTCTACAGAAATGGCGCTCCTAAAAAAAATAAATGATAAATGGGTTATACTTTTATAGCGCTTTTCTACCTTCAAGGTACTCAAAGCGCTCCTACAATTTGTTGACAAGATTGCAAACAATTTAGATGATAAGAAATATACTCTTGGCATATTTTTATATCTATCCAAGGATTTCGATACTGTCAATTTACAAATATTTCTTAATGGTTTAAAATGAAAAAATTGTCACTTAATATTAAAAAATTTTTTTTTTTAATGATTGTTAGTACGAAAAACAAAAGCTATAATAAAGAAGGGGGGAATTTATTTATTGAGGCATCAAAATTTGCTTGTTAATTATGTCACAAACCAAATTATTAAAGTTAAAGTCCCAACGATAATCACACACACACTAGGTGTGGTGAAATTATTCTCTGCATTTGATCCATCCCCATGTTCACCCCCTGGGAGGTGAGGGGAGCAGTGAGCAGCAGCGGTGGCCATGCTCGGGAATCATTTGGTGATTTAACCCCCACTTCCAACCCTTGATGCCAAGTGCCAAGCAGGGAGGCAATGGGTCCCATTTTTACAGTCTTTGGTAGGACTCGGCCGGGGTTTGAACTAGGGCTGCAACAACTAATCGATTAAATCGATTATAAAAATAGTTGGCGATTAATTTAGTCATCGATTAATTGGAACTATGCTATGCGCATGCGCGGAGGCTTTTTATTTTTATTTTAAATTTTTTATTTTTTAATTATTATTTTTTTAATAAACCTTTATTTATAAACTGGAACATTTACAAACAGCTGAGAAACAATAATAAAAATAAGTACAAAAACAGTAAAAAAAACAGCGCCAGGGCGGCGCTGAGGCTACCTCTCATGAGGTGGAGGTAAGCTAGCCAATAATGTGTCATGTGCAGCTCACGTAACCACGCCGTCTCCTTAGCTGGAAACATTCGAAAAATGGCGCAGGAAAACAGTATGGATAGTTCAGCAGAAAAACATCTTGAGGTTATTGCTTCAATGGAGAAAAGTGTACGACCTAAGTCGTCAAAAGTGTGGGAACACTTTACTTTAAAGACTTCAAAGAAGACCGTTTCCTGCAAAATGGCACGGAAGTACAACATTGCTTCAGGAGCACCTGAACAGGAAACATGTTGGAGCCATGGATGAAGGGAACTCACGGTACGTAACTTTTTAAGTCCATAGTGGCAACAGGCATTCATGAGTTCAGCTTTTTTGTGAGTAACGTTAACGTTATGCCTTTGTTGCAACGCGGGGCTGATAATGTGTCCCCGGCACATTTGGCTCCGTTTTGAGAGAGAAGACGCACGGTTACCAATTTGGAAATAAACGTAACGGACAGAAATATCTCAGGTTGGTTTTATAATGAATCAATGTAGCCGGGCCCGATAAAGCTATATAAATATATTTAGATTTGAGTGACGCTTTAGTATAACTAAACGTTATGAAGGTGCTGGAATATTTCATGCTATTATTCAGAGGCAGCCTAAAATGAATCCTTTATTATTCACAACAGAAACGTGTACAATATCTGATTCAGTTCTGATCTGATGAGTTACATTTCTGTGTTATTATTGGTGGATGCTGCACCCCCAATGTCCACAACATGGTGCCAGTATGCTGGTTGTTTTCAATAAAATACTGGAAAGGATAGAAATGTAGTTTGTCTCTTTTATCCGATTATTAATCGAAGTAATAATCGACAGATTAATCGTTTATCAAATTAATCGTTAGTTGCAGCCCTAGTTTGAACTCACGACCTTCCAGTCTCAGGGCGGACACTAACCACAAGGCCACTGGAGCAGGTCTTTTATTATTATTATTATAGTTATTGTTGATGAAAAATTAACTTTGAAACAACATACTGAACTTGTCTGTAGCAAGATGATGAAATCCATATGATATTTTGAGTAAGGTTTGTTGTTTTAGTGATCGTTCTAGTATGTTGACAACTTCACATTAAACTGTAGTTTAATATTATCGGACATCCCTCGTTTGAATGGCGGCGCCTTGAGATTAGCAGCCTCTCGGCTGCTCTATTTGTTAGTAAAACTACCCTTTTAACCACTCTTTAAACTGAAAAAACAGGATGGAGAAGAACATTAGAGAAATAAACAAAACGCTGGAGAGTTTGGCGAGAGAAGTCCGCGAAATATCGACCAAACAAAACCAACTCGTGGACCTCTTAACCGAGGTGCAGGGGCTCAGGAAAAAGATTGAAGAGAGCTCCCTAACGATAAAAACACTACAAACAAAGGTGGACAGTCTGGAGAAGTTCGAAAAGATAGTCCATGAACAGGAGAAAAGAGTCCAGGACCTGGAGCTTTTTACAAGGAAGGAAGATGTGATAATCAGCGGAATTGATGTGAAACCGAGGTCTTATGCTGCAGCTGCCGCGGCGGGGAACAATGGGGAACCCAGCGAGGAAGAACAGCTATCGCTGGAATCCCAGGTTGCTAACTTCCTGAACAGCATGAACATTAATTTCGACAAGAACAACATCTCAGCTTGTCACCTTCTTCCGAGAAAGGACCGAACGCTCAAACCCGCCATCATCATGAGGTTCGTGAATCGCAAACATAAAACGAACCTGCTAAGGCAGGGAAAGTTGCTCAAAGGAACCAACGTGTACATCAATGAACATCTCACATCAAAGAACGCCGAAATAGCCAAAGAGGCACGCATACTGCGAAAGGACGACAAGATCAAAGCTACGTGGACCAGAGATTGTAAGGTGCTCATTAAGTTGAATGGTGAAGCAGAGAAGGTGATCATGATACGCGAGTTAAAAGACCTCGACCCTTATAAATGACTATGTCTCCGTCTGTCTGGTTTGCCTGGGCTCAGTGGTGTGACTGTGAGCAGAAGAGGGGATTAGCACTGCTACTTTCAATCTCTCCCTTTTTACCATCTCCCAATATTTTGGTGTTTCTAGCATGGATCCTCTCTGAACAAGACGGTAGGCTAACTTTATTTTTTACAAAGCCCCATGGACACGAGCTGCACGAATGCTTTCACACTGGTTCCTCTGTGTCAATAACTTTTTTGAACGTTTTTTTAGTAGGCCTATGCGTTTTTTGCCAAGCTGAGTCACAGATTTTTGTGAACTGTTTTTGGGACACATTTCTCTCCACACCTCACTGGTGCGTGATCTGTCGGCCGTTTAACATACTGAGTCATGCAGGTCCGATGCTCTTTTCTGGACTGGAACATATTTTGTACTGGACGCTGGAACTGTTTTGGACTTGTTATTTTTACTCATTTATGCTGCTATTTTTGCGTTTGTGTGTCTGGAGTGAGTGTGTATATACCGGTATGAATGTGGCTGTGCTGTGTGAGTATGCGTGTGTAATGTGCACCGTGGAGTTATGCTCCTCGTATGGAAATATGAACACTAACGTCAATCTACACAGGAGATGTCATTCGGTGGTCGTGAGGGTGTGGAAGAATCCGATAGGGTATACCGTGGACGGTGCGGGATTGGGGACTTATGGGCATGGACATGGACACTGGATCCAAGTAATCAGGCTAAGGGGGGACCGCAGCCTGGGAAGGTATGAGTGGCACAACTACAGTACATCCATGTTAACCACCATGATGCCATCCTACAACCACAAATACTATGCCTATACTATATCAATCATTATATTTATATACTATACTATGACGTCATGCTATTTCTATATGACAACTATGATCATGTTTAGCTTTGGGAATATAACATCAGCATATTTATTATGTCATGAGTTTAGCATTGGGAATATAACATCAGCATATTTATTATGTCATGAGTTTAGCATTGAGAATATAACATCAGCATATTTATTATGTCATGAGTTTAGCATTGGGAATATAACATCAGCATATGTATTATGTCATGAGTTTAGCATTGGGAATATAACATCAGCATATTTATTATGTCATGAGTTTAGCATTGGGAATATAACATCAGCATATTTATTATGTCATGAGTTTAGCATTGGGAATATAACATCAGCATATTTATTATGTCATGAGTTTAGCATTGGGAATATAACATCAGCCTATTCAGTATGTCATGAGTTTAGCATTGGGAATATAACATCAGCATATTTATTATGTCATGAGTTTAGCATTTGGAATATAACATCAGCATATTTATTATGTCATGAGTTTAGCATTGGGAATACAACATCAGCATATTTATTATGTCATGAGTATATTTATTATATTATGAGCATATCAATTATTCTATTACTGTGCACTGGCAATATAACATCAACCCATAATGGCTGAGACAACTGAAAATCATCCGTCAGGATCTGAATACATAGATTACAAATTGCATGACTTTGAATGTCAAGTTGACCCAGATAAACATCTGTTCAACTCAATTAATTCCTTGTGTGATTACTATACAGAGGAACAGCTTAATGATAGTGTTAGTCTAGACAATAACTTTTCTCTAATACACTTCAACTGTAGAAGCGCATATGCAAATTTTAATAAAATCAAAGAGTATCTGAGTAACTTGAAAAGTAAATTCAAAATAATAGCTCTGACAGAAACATGGATAGATGAGGAGAGAGGTATCGACTTCTCCATCGATAATTATGAGCTGCATCACAGTAATAGAATAAATAAAAGGGGAGGGGGCGTGGCCCTGCTTGTCCACCGTGACTTGAAATGCAAAGCAGTAGAACGTATGACGATGGTTATTGATGATTTGCTTGAATGTATAACTGTGGAGATTGAGATGGAAAGGAAGAGAAATGTCATCGTTACGTGTGTATATAGGGCACCGAGGTCCAGAGTAGATGAATTTAATGATAAACTTGAAGAAATACTGTGCCATCTAAATGAAAAGAAAACATATGTCATGTGTGGGGATCTAAATATTGATTTGCTGAGCGCTCCTAGAAATACATCAACAAGCGAATATCTAGAGATACTGTATAGTAAAGGATTATATCCGTTGATCACCAAACCAAGTCGAATAACAACAACGTGCGCCACACTGATTGATCATATCTTTATAAATGTTGTAGAAAAAAACAAAATCAAGAGTGGATTGGTAGTTAATGATATCAGCGACCATCTACCTGTATTTTTTACTTATGAGTGCCAAATCAATGAGGGGGACTGTCAAGTCAACAGGGAGAGAGAAGAAACAGCCCACAAATATGTAAGGAAAAGATTAAGAACCGAAGCGACAATTGACATGTTTAGAAGCGACCTTCTTGAAAGGGATTGGATGGAGGTATATGTAGGAGAGGTAAATGATGCATATGAAGCTTTTTTAAATATATATTTATCACTGTATGAAAAACATTGCCCAAATATGCTATATAAACAAAAGGACAATTACAGTGAAACTCCTTGGATCACAAGGGGACTACAGAATGCATGTAAAAAGAAAAATAGACTTTACAAGGTATTTTTAAAATCTAGGACAAATGCAGCAGAAATTAAATATAAGGTTTATAAAAACAGGTTGACAACAATAATGAGACAAGCCAAAAAAGACTATTATAGTAACTTGTTAGAAAAAAATGAAGCCAATATCAAAGGAACATGGAACATATTGAAAAAGGTGATGGGAAGCACACCGGGACCTATCAGCCCGCCAAACCACTTTGTAAAAGAAGAAAAGATAATAAAAAATATGGACGAAGTGGCAAATGAGTTTAACTCATTTTTTGTAAACGTAGGTCCAAAACTAGCAGAAAATATAGAAAAACATGATGATGGGTCATTTCAGAATGGGTTGGGAGGTGGAGGCAGAGTACTTAAGTCAATGTTTTTGGGAGAAGTCAGTGAAAATGAAATTATAACAATTGTAAATAAATTAAAGAACAAAACATCAACAGACGATGATGGGTTAGATATGATAATTGTAAAAAAGACAATTGACTGCATCATTGAGCCTCTCTGCTATATCTTCAATCTCTCTTTCAATACAGGGACCTTCCCAGATAGAATGAAGGTAGCAAAGGTTATTCCACTCTTTAAAGATGGGGATAAGCACATGTTTACTAATTACAGACCGGTATCACTTCTGTCCCAATTCTCTAAGGTGCTTGAAAAAATATTTGTACAAAAATTAGACCATTTTATTGAAAAAAACAAGTTGTTGAGCGAGAGCCAGTATGGATTTCGTTCAAACAGATCTACTGCCTCTGCTGTGATGAACATAATTGAGGACATAACAACAGCCACCGATAGTAAGAAATACACAGTAGGGGTGTTTATAGACCTTAAGAAAGCGTTTGACACAATCGATCACTCTATCCTTTTATCCAAATTACATTCATACGGTGTGAGAGGAATAGTTTTAGATTGGTTAAATAGCTACTTGAATAACAGACAACAATATGTACAATATGCTGCTAATACATCTGAAAATATGAGTATTAAGTGTGGAATTCCACAAGGGTCTGTTCTGGGACCGAAACTATTTATTTTATACATAAATGATATCTGTGATGTGTCAAAATTACTCAATTTTGTATTATTTGCTGACGATACCAACTTTTACAGCTCTGGACATGACTTAAATGAATTACTAAAGAGTATGGAACAGGAAATGGTCAAACTCAAAAAATGGTTTGACGTTAACAAATTATCATTGAATTTGAAAAAAACTAAGTTCATGATTTTTAGTAAGAGAAAAAAGCCTGAAAATATTGTACTGTCAATAGCTGGAACAAGCATTGAAAAAGTCTCTGAGATTAGATTTTTGGGAGTG
The DNA here is from genome assembly GCF_033978785.1 of Entelurus aequoreus. NCBI lineage: Eukaryota > Metazoa > Chordata > Actinopteri > Syngnathiformes > Syngnathidae > Entelurus > Entelurus aequoreus. The sequence goes on along the minus strand of NC_084746.1, from coordinate 45,871,634 downwards.
ATTTTAGATGATAATATTAGTTGGAAATCGCATATCTCACATGTTAGAAAAAAGATGGCTAAAAGTATATTTATATTAAATAAGGTAAAAGATGTATTAGATTATAAAGCAATGCGTACACTGTATTGTGCACTTGTACTGCCTTATATCAATTATTGTGTGGAAATATGGGGTAGTACATATAAGAGTAACACAAAGCCACTGTACCTCCTTCAGAAGAGAGCGATCAGAATCATACACAAAACAGGTTATAGAGAGCACACAAATGGATTATTTATTAGCTCAGGACTTTACAAATTTTATGAACTAGTTGAGCAGCAGACATTATTGGTTATGTTCAGGGCTAGTAGTCAAGAGCTACCAACAAATCTACAAAAAAATTTCACTTTAATAGAAAAAGAAGGAAGAAGGAAAGGGCACTTTAAGCATCAGCTTGCACGAACAACATCAAAACAAATGTGTACATCAGTGGTGGGAGTAAAACTCTGGAACTCTCTCCATAATGAAATAAAGCAATGTAAAAACACATTTCAATTAAAAAAAGTCTTTAAAAACAGAACTATGATGTTATATGAGCACTGACAAAAGGGACGCAAAGGGAAAAATAAGGGGAAAAAAATAAAAATAAAAAATAAAAATAATAATAAACACACAAAAAAAACAACGCTTACATTATCCTACATGACTGTAGGTATTGTATAGTCTAGCTTTCCTTTCATTTTTTTTTTTTTTTTTTTTTTCCTTTATCGACATGCACTAGGGATCCTTGGTTGAATGATCACATTGTTCTTAGCTTTGTTTGGTTTGAATGATACCTTGTTATGATAGCCTTGTTCTATTCAGTTTTGTTTGGTTTGAATGATTTCCTTATTCTTTTTCAGTTTGTTTGGTTTGGATGATTGCCTTGTTCTTTTTCAGTTTGTTTGGTTTGAGTGATTGCCTTATTTTTTCAGTTTTTGTTTTGTTTATTTATTTTTTGTTCAACTTATCTTGCTTGTTTATTCTTTTCATTGATTGTTTGTTCTATTAATTTCTATGAGTGTGTGCACTGGGTAGGGGTACAAACTTGTAGTTTTTAGGCAACAATAACTTTTCTAGTCAACTGGGTCATACATGTCCTGTAGCCTTTTTTACTACTCTAGAGTCTACGCCCCTGGTGGGTGGGTGCGTGTGGGTGTGGGTGCCTGTGTGTGCATATGTGATATATTGTTTTGTATTGATTTGTTGCATTGGATGTTCTAATGCACTACCGGCAAAGAAATACCAAGAAAATGTTTCTTTTGTGCGAAGGGGCAGGAAATATAAGATTTTCTTCATCCTGTTCCTTTTCGACATGGCTGTGTATTGAATGCAGTAAGGTATGTGAGATTGTTGAAATGTTGTTGAAATGTACACATCCAAGTACGAAATAAATAAATAATTGAATTGAATTGAATTGAATATAACATAACATGTAATGTATTGCAATAGTATTTGGGGTGATACTTGTCTGTCATACGTTTATAATATCTTACTAATCCAAAATTTTTTTTTTTTAAATAGACTGTATTCATCTACTACTCCTTTCAAAAAAAGACAGTATTTTGACAATATTAATTGTGAACATATATTGTACATCTATTTTTATGTACAAGTATGTATATTTGTTTGTTGATTTACTAATAGTTTTCCATATTTTTTTTACATTTTCTTCTGAAATACATACATAACAAGACACTGTCATTACTTTTAAGTAGAATGACAACTAAGAAATGCACGCTTAAATACTGAGGACCCTTTCTTTAGAATAAACTGCCACCATCTCTTAAATTTACAACTACCCTTTACTCTATTCTTGTTTTCGCTTTCTCTGTGAGTGCAAATACTACATTAATAAACTACTTCAAAACAGGTTACAAAGGTTCCTAATTTAGCTGCTGATGTATGCAGTAACATACTGTGTCATTTCTGATTGTATTAATTTTAGGGCTGTCAAACGATTAAAATACCCAATCGCGATTAATCGCATTGTTATCAGAAAATTTATCGCGATAATCGCAGATAGATATAATGTTTCATTATTAATAAATGTACCCTAAACTGACAATTTTCAAGTTTTTAATACCAAGACTGGACAATTAGTTTTAATGAAATGTCATTTAAACACTGTGTTTTTTTTAACTGTTTAACACAAAAACAACATAACTACGCTTTTAATGACAATTAAAAAACAACAACCTGCAGTGTCTTGTCAGATTTTGTATTTTGTAGAAATACAGAATTATATTCCTGCTGTAGAAGCACTTGCATTTAGAGGAGGAGCTACACCATGTTTAGATACCAGTTTCACACATTATTAACACAAAATGTGGATTGTTACAATCATGCTTTTATTGTCAAAGATGTTTGGTAAGCTGAATTAATGCTTCTGATATTCTGTACATTACATTACATGTTGTATAAGTTAATAGCAGTCATATTGTTTTTACATCTATTTATTAAAAAGTATAATATTCAGCCTGCTAAACATTGTGTAATTGAGAACTCAACCATAACATGTTATAAAAGAATATACACAGTATTTCCGCCTGCCACAAAAATTCAAAGACAAACAAAACTCAACATCTTTGACAAAGCATAATTATAATGTAAGCCATTTTTATTTTGTGAGTGTACTTACACCAGATGTAAAGCCTAGCGCTTTAATTTTGAAGCCAGAAGTGTGTGATTAGTTTGAGAAGGTGGCTTGACATGTTTCGACGGACCTGACTGCAATAAAAAGGTCCCTCTCCACTTCTTGCCTTCTTTCACTTCTGTTGAGATTTTATGCCATCTTACTAAAGCAGTCACAGTAACCATCTACATTTTATGTTATCAATTCACCTTAACTGTAATCCAAACACGGAAGTAAAGCTCCACCCACCTCTTTGAACAAAGCGTGCATCAGACATTTGCCGCAGTGAAGACGGCTTGCAAATAAAAATAGTCCTTTCTTGACGGGAGAACAACTTGCTATGGTTTTGGTTCTGATATTTGCATAATGTACCCTTTTTTTGGGCATTTCTGCTCGCTATGTTCCTGCTTGTGGCTCATCAGTAATGAGTGAAGACCGCCACGGTTTACTACGCTACGGAACGGCCACAGGGTCAGAAAGGACGTGTGTGCGTTACTCGCCAGTTCAAAAAAACTGTTGCTGTTAAAAGAACTTATAGTTAACGTGATAATAATATGTTAACTTTGACAGCCCTAATTATTTTAACAAAACTATTACTCATCTACTTGATAATTTAACGTTACAATCTGGTTACTTTCTGTTGCAACATGTTTCTATCTACACTTCTGTAATGTAATGTAAATGTAATGAGCATTTATAATTCTGTTTGATATTTTACATTAGTTTAGGGCAATACCACAAATTTGGGTATCGATCCAATCAAGTAGTTACAGGGGCAGTATCGGTCATAAAAATGTTGATACTGATACTAAATTTTCAAGATCATTAAATGATTACATTTTTTATCACAATTATAATCAGATAAAAACACAGGATGGCTGTGTAACAATATCAAATATTTTAACTAATTATTTTCTACTATTTGCTCTGATATAAATCCTCTAGTTTCTGCCCTGAAAGTCTTCCTGTGTCCAGGAACTTATTTCCTGAGTTGGTAAACAATAAAAAAACGACAAAAATACACAATATTGATCTAATCACTGTGGTATTGACCATACTATATTATACGTTGTACGATTACAGTCAATATTTGCATCGATCCGACCACCTTTGTTTACATTCAAGAGCGCGAGCTTGCGTCAGCATATCCTCCTGCAGTGTTTAGAGTAGCATGTTTAACTACGGTATTCTCTGTCCTCTAGTGATAATGCTACTTGTAAGAAACTTTGTTTACTCCCCAGGGTCGTCAAATCGGCCCAAAAAATCATCGGGTGCCCCCTACCCTCCCTGGAAGAACTGTACAACTCCCGCTGCCTGAAGAAGGCAGCCAACATACTCAAGGACCCATCCCACCCCGGCAACAGCCACTTCGATCGGCTGCCTTCCGGCAGACGTTTCAGACCCATGCGAACCCGCACAAATAGACTCAAGAACAGTTTCTACCCCCGGGCCATAACTGCACTAAACGCAGCTGGAATGTAGAAAATAAAAAATAAAAAATAAAAAATAATAATGAAAATAAAAAAAACTCATGCCACCGGCCAATCACGATCCGGGACTGTGCAATCAGCGATTACACGCCAACTGGACAATATTTATCATATTTATTTACATATTTTAATCCAAAATAAAATGCCTGCACAGCATAGGACAGGGGTGGGCAATTAATTTTTACCGGGGGCCGCATGAGCAACCCGAGCACTGCTGGAGGGCCACACCGACAATATTTCAATTAAATTTTGCACAAATTATTTTTGATATACCGTAAGATAGATAATAATAATATTTTCATTTAACCTAACTTATCTTTATACAAAAGCAGATGGCTTTTGATGGTTTTATTTTTAACACTTTCTTACACAACACTTCCTGATGTATATTACAATACAAAAATTTCAATTTCTGTCACTTCATCCTGCATCCTCTTTGTTGTGAACGTAGCACGCCTGTAAGGTGATTGGCGAAGAAGGAAGAAGCGTTGCTGTTGCGGAAATGAGGAGTGAGGATTGGTTTTCCTTTTGGAAAGAACGAGATAAGTTGAGCTGTGTTAGTATAGCATGCTCAATAAAAGTTTAAAAAGAGCGTCAGACTTGGTGTGCACTTCTTCTGGACGCTACAATTGATGTCACAAGTGGGATGAAATGCCTCCCAGTTCGCCTTGCCATCAAACCTGGGAGTCGTCATTGAGGGCGGAATTCCCCCCGTGGCAAGCAGCGTGGCTGCACCTGTAAACGCTGTCTCTCTCTCTCTCTGTGTCTCTCTCTCTCTCTCTTTGCGGCGAGCTCCTCACGTGGCACGTACCTCCCGATGACGTAGCACACAAGCAGCGCAGTATGCGCAAAGTTTTACTTCTGCCACCAATTGTAGCGTACAGAAGAAGTGCACACCAAGTCTGACGCAATTTTTAAACTTTTATTGAGCAAGCTATACTAACACAGCTCAACTTATCTCGTTCCTTCCACACGCACGTCTCCTCACTTCTCATTTACGCAACTCAAGAAGACAACATCTACTTCAGCAGGTCGTTACACTATATTCTTTAAACACAGCAACGTGTGTACCACAAATAAGCACACAGCTTTACCTTTACTTGGCAGTCCATGTCTTTTTAAAACACGCCATTCGTCATCAACTTTTCTCTTTTTAGCGTCTCGGGGATAACCGGGCATCACTTGTCGCTGTGCGCCTTCCCTCACAGGACATACGCACATATAACACTTTTCAAAATAAAAGCAGCACAGTTGTTTTGCACGCACGACAAAGATGTTTTTTTTAATTGATTTTGTATTTGTGATTGCCGCTGCGCGCACGAGCATACGTCCACACGGAAGTAATACAAATAACGCTTTTCAAAACAAAAGCAGCACCGTTGTATTGCACACTCGAAATAGATACTTTTTAAAATTTATTTTGTAATTTATAATTGGCCTCACGCGGGCCGGACAGGGACGTACAAAGGGCCGGATGCGGCCCGTGGGCCGCAGAATGCCCAGGTCTGGCATAGGAGGTAGGAAATGCTGACCCCCACCCCCTCAGCACACTGGGAACCAGCATTACTCCTCTCTAGTCAGTTCACTAGTCACTTTATACTTTTTACTGTCTCGTTTTTTTACATTGCCTCTTAGAGTGGTCTTAGGCCATATTGCATATTGTGTATATTGTGTTGTTTTTGTATATTGTGTGGTTTCTTCTTTTTTTTTTAAAATGCAAAGCACCTTAGGGAAGCAACCTAAATTTCGTTGGACCTGTACCTGTACATGCACAATGACAGTAAAGATAATTCATTCATTCATTCATTCATTCATCATAGAGGCGAGGATTGCTAATTTGGAAGTGGCTTTGCACTGTGGAGGGACGTTGGTCGCTACTTTGTGTCATCAACATGCATTATCACGATATAACAATAGTATTAACACCTCTATCGTCGGCCAAATTTATATAATTTATATCGTAAATCTTCTATATAGCGCAACCCACACTGCCATGAAGGCTTTTCCTCACCAATTCGGAAGTCAGAGGTGATGGTCTGCATTTCCTTCATCAGGTCTGTTCCAAGGTTCTTGACGTTGTCCAGATCATCCTTCATGGAGAAGGACAGGTCCATGAGGTAGTACAGGTCGATAGGGTAGTCTTCAGCTCGCTTGAATTTCAGATCAAAAGTTTGAGGCTGTCCTGAAGAACCAAAACACACATTCATGATCAAATTCCCTTTGTTTTACATTCATGTCAAGATCAAACCACTGACCGGATCTGAGCGTCAGAGTGAGTTTCTGAGGCTGAATCTGCGTGATCTGCTCAGGCTTGGGCTTATCTGTCTGATCCTTGTTGCGGTTGGTGACAGGTATGTCCTTGTTGATGGTAATGCTCCCGCGTGGGTTCTCAATCTTTGTCACGTCGCACTTCCTGGCTTTCAGGGACTCAATGTCGTCACAGCGGGTAGACTTTGACTCGCCCGTCAAGAGGAAGCCCTGAGAAGGAACCATTCCGTTTTAGTGAGGTTAAAGATAGAAATGGAAATGTGTACTTATTTCTAGAAGATTCTTAGAACAGTCAACAATTAGCTTTGGAGGAATAAGATTCGACTATCAATGAACATTGAACCCCCCTCCTCCTTAGGTAGCCTAGTTTCAGCCATGGCATAGTTTTTTAGTATTTACTAATGATTGTTTTTATTCTTAAAGCACAGACCAAGAGTGGCAACCATAATTCATCAAGCATTTAATATAATGGCTTATATTTAAGGGATGTGACACATCTTACTGGAAGGCAACATAACCATGCAATGTCTGCCAGCCAATCAGCAGACAAAAAAGTAATAATGAAAAAAATAATTTTATGCCCCTTGGTAAAGGTTCTATTTTTGTATTTGCAAGCACACCAGCAGCAGGTGAGTTGGACTTGGATTAAATCAGCAGCATGTGAGCTGGACTTGGATTAAATATTGAAGCCAGTGAAGCGTAAACATTTGCTATCAAGGCAAAGGAATTTGCAGAAAGTGGCAAGCAGCAACATGCTAACTTGCACAATGACCGAGCACAGGAGAACATGCATGTTGCAAATGAAAGTGTATACCAGTAGTTTGAAATCAGACTAGAACCTGCAGCAGCACTGAGCGCCTGATGGAACACACGCTAATGAAATGAGGACATAACTAGGAAATTAGAAGCAGACACAAACTGAACCTGGCTGAGTCCAGATACACATGAGGACATCAAGCAAAACTGAAGCCATGACCTGATTCTTTCACACCCACATCAACTGACCTCATCCGCACACCATCCGCATGACTCGGGCAATTGGATGCAATCCCCACACGACTGAGCGTTAGCCTTGATGCACGAGCTTCCCTCTGAAAGACAAAAGGAAAAAAAAAATCAGAAACTTATTTAACGTAAATGTCAGAAACAAGAGTTCCAGTAAATTTCTTTGATTCAAACCAGCTGCTAAATAGCACTTCAGAAGACCGGCGTCACACTGAGAACTCATGACTTCACCTTGTTAAAATAAAAGTATGGACCAACCATTCCCACTCAGACGTACTCTACTGTCATGTACAGCTTTAAAAATACACACATACAGGACAGATGTTTTTACAAATAATCCTAACATTGATTCAAAAATATGAGAGATTAATTGATTGTGATAATTAATATAATATTTTTTTTAATCTGACCGAATAAAAGCCAGATAAAAATTCTTAATTTCAGGTATTTCCGTTTCAATTAGTTTCATTATTATAAAGATAAACATATATAAACAGAAATCATAATCTGTCAGCTGCAGAGCAGGCGACTGACTACAAGCTCCCTCCACCCACAACGATCCTGAGCTAATTCAGACAGCTTCTCTGGGCTCATCATGTCTTTGTCTCCCAAAAGGTGTTGGATGTATCTGAGCAACAGGGTTTGCTGCCTGCCTGGTGTCCTCTTCCCATGAGAGGGAGCATGCAGAACATACTCCTTGCATGGCTCATCATTAGGCACATGGCCCAAAACCTCAGCTGGCAGGTCCTGACATTCTTCACTAGCGGGGCGGTCTGACTTAGATCATAGACATTAATTCTCTCGATGTTGAGTATAATTCTGTGACACAAGGTACCAAGGGCATTGGTCTCACTTTCCATTGCTTTAGACAGGACCCACGATTCACAGCCGTAAAAAAGGACAGTGACACAGGTAGTATTAAATAGCTTGACCTGGGTGGATAAACAGAAAAAGCGGCTTATAAAAGTTAATTGTTATGAAAATAAAACATCTGGTCCATATAAAGTGCAGAAGTTAAATGACGTTGGTATTAGGGTTAAGATGGAGTCTTTCCCAGCTGACTCAAGGCGAGGGGTGGGGTACACCCCAGGCCCGGACTGGTTGTCAGCTAATTGCAGGGATTCAATTTACATTCTCTAATTAACCTAAGATATTTTTGGAAAGTGGGAGGAAGCCAGAGTACCTAAGCACACACGGGGAGAACAGGCAAACATGCTAAAGACTAGGCCACCGTGTTAGTAGCATGCATGTATTTAGCTCCCTCAAAATGTCTGCAATTAATTCATCACAATTAACGCCATCATTTGACACCCCTCATTACAAACACTTTTTTTTCTAAGCATTTTGAATCAAAATCTTTCGGAAAACTCCGTTCTCCTCATTCTTGATTGTGGAAATGCAAGTTATAAAAAAGACCTTTCAGGATTACGATAGTTCTTTTATAAGGTCATAGCACCACCTGTTTGCATACTCTTGACAATTGCTAGGGTGTTGCATCTTACCTTGTTGGGCTCCGCTGCCACCGAGTAGCGCTAACAACGACGCTAGCCCAATTAACCGCAGATCCATCTGAAAACAAACATATTAGTGGGGTAAATCAAACAACGTTTAAACAAGTATGTGCTAAATATTGTCACGTATCAATAACATATCCTGCTCTTCTTTGTCCTTATGGAGTAAGTGATGCTAAGTCTTATATCTCACTTTACAGTGTTCTCTATTAGCAGGGGAGGAATAAGGATGCAGAAAGCCCCAGCTGGGTGATCAGCGCCAACAATACTTCGGGAGGATGGTTTGCTCCTCCATCCTTGCAGTAGCGAACACTACAGGCAGGAAAATTATCACAATGATGAGTGTGTGCCCTTATATGGTCAGAACCTCTGTTCCAGTGACTTCCTAACTAGTCTCTAACAAAACTCCCCACCGCGTCCACAGAGCAGCGCTATGTTAACCGCTGTGAACTAAAATAGGAAACAGAGTGCTGTGGAAAGTCCTGCGAGATGTTAAATTCACACCTCATGTATACACACAGCCCCTGTTGGCAGTATGCGGCTGTAAACAACCACCTTCTGTGACATGACAAGCTTTACTGAGTCTGTCGAATAAGATTATTCTAAACATCACTGAGGAGACTAATAAATACAGTCATGACTCTTTTACCATGAGAATGGCAAATCATTTAAGATTGATGGTTTCATTGTTCTATGGCCATATCAACCACATGAAAACGGATATTTTAAAAACGGCATGTGTTTCTATGCGTTTTGGCCTCAGGTATTTGTCTTTAAAAACGGAACTTTTGAAAACTCTGGCCAGAGATTTTCTAAACCAGATTCTAAAAACTCTGGCTTTACAGTTTTGGGTGTGCGTGCACCTTATAAACACACACGAGCAATTAAAAAAACATTCATGTAGTTTCCTAAAATACAAATCTGATATATTGGTGGACTACATTTGTGTGAATGAGGATTTATAGGACACCAGACTGTGGAAAATGTGCCTTTTAAAAAAACATCCGCATTCATGCGGGCACGGCCCACAGCATAACACAGTAGTTCTCAAAACTTTGCTCTCTAAGTACCACCATAATGGCAAACAGTAAAATAGAGTAGGGTAGTAGGCCTGAGTATTCATTAATAAGAAGGCAGAGGTTTTTATTTAAACAAGTATATTTAATATTTCGGCCACTGTAACATCACACACAGTTTGAACAGTAACATATTGGCTCAATATGAGAAATTATTACATCACACCGATCCAATAACATTAAAAGTAGCTCCGACAATTAAAACAATTTTCCAATGAGGCGAGATTACCTGTACTGTGCTGTTGCTGGGCTAGGGTGAGTACCGTATTTTTCGGACTATAAGTCGCAGTTTTTTTCATAGTTTGGCCGGGGGTGCGATTTGTACTCAGGAGCGACTTATGTGTGAAATTATTAACACATTACCGTAAAATATCAAATAATAATATTTAGCTCATTCACGTAAGAGACTAGACGTATAAGATTTTATCGGATTTAGCGATTAGGAGTGACAGATTGTTTGGTAAACGTATAGCATGTTCTATATGTTATAGTTATTTGAATGACTCTTACCATAATATGTTACGTTAACATACCAGGCACGTTCTCAGTTGGTTATTTATGAGTCATATAACGTACACTTATTCAGCCTGTTGTTCACTATTCTTTATTTATTTTAAATTGCCTTTCAAATGTCTATTCCTGGTGTTGGGTTTCATCAAATAAATTTCCCCCAAAAATGCGACTTATACTCCAGTGCGACTTATATATGTTTTTTTCCTTCTTCATTATGCATTTTCGGCCGGTGCGACTTATACTCCAGAGCGACTTATACTCCGAAAAATACGGTAGGTAATCAAGCGCTTTTCTTTTTCCTACTTGCAATGCTATGTAATAGTACCCTTAGCTCAGTGTAAACAACATAACTTAGATTGTGTAGGACTTTTAGACGAACATTTTGCGACTGCTATTTGCACCGAATGTTCTGCAACTGTGGAGGGTAAAAAAAACATTGCGCTCCTACACATAAAACCTTGTTAGCTACCTGAAACACCGGCATTGCTAAGACAATGTTTTATGAAGGTGTTATTAAGAAGACTGCTGCTAAAGAAGCTGCCCTAAAGACAACCGCAAAGAAAGGCTAGTTCTTATCGCTGCGGTCTTTGAAAAATGCATAAAGTTTGCCCTATGTTGAAGAAATACTGGCTTTTGCCACGACAAATCTACAGGTACACTTTGTCAAATACACTTTTGTTTGAGTCCTTCTTACATTCAGGTGTGCACAAAGTAAGTAAAAACGAAAGAAAAAAAACACTAGATATAAAAGAGTTATCAATTATCAGTATAGGTCTCAAAAAGAAGGACGTTATCTGTGTCTGCTTGAAAAATAAATACCGTACATCCCTACTTCTTTTTACATGAAAATTAAAAATTAGGGATGTGCCGGTTAATCGGACACTGGTCAGTATCGGCCGACTTTTGGTAAAAAGTAAGTGATCACCATTGCAATTATTGCCTTTTAATGCCGATCACAACCGCCAATCCCTTCTGGCTGACAATTATTTATTTTTAGTGCCCAAGTTGACAAGCGGCCTGCAGCTAATTATGTGTCTCTATACACAGTGTGGAGGCGCTCCACTGAAGTAATAATAATCACCTCCATTATGGCAAAAAAGCTGCAAATCATTGATATCTTAAGTATCATTATCAAGGAGCATTATCACTTGAGGACAATACTAAACATGTTACACATCGGGAGAAAGTATGTTAAAAGATAAGCTAACCCCTTATCTAGCTTTAAACAACACATGCTTAGTAAACTTTAAGAAGTGTAAATGGAAGCAAGTTGGAGTAGAAAGTAAGCAGCTATCAACAGGAAATTAACAAGTAGAATAATACAAATTTAGAAAAGAGGACAATATAACAACTGTTTGTGTGTCAGTACAGACACATAAGATGAAAGGAAATTGATCCATTAATTGGTGGTGTCATTACCAGGGGAAGTTATCAGTATATGATTGATACTAGAGTAAATAGATCAATATTTTTATATTTTATCTTGTTGTTGTCGCTTTTGTTGACGTTTACAAATTTAGGTAATAATTCCCTTGACAAAGGAGGTCTTTGAGGTCAAATACCAAACAATTTTAATGAGTGATAAATAGTAGTTTTGGATATTGTTTAGCTATTGAGTACTATTGCCTTTGTTTTGCTCAAATAATTGCATATTATAAAAGAGAATAACAATAGCACTCACCTTACATAAATTTTAAAATGTTGACTAATTATGATCGGTTTTGGTATTGGCCGATTTCAATCATGAATGATATTGGAATCTGCAAAATAAAACCCTAATCAGAACGTCCCTATTAAGAATTCTAAAATGTGATTTTAATATGATGCCTGTAAACTTAAAGCCTTTATATCGGTGATAGTTTGACCCTGAAACAGATTATTGCTAGTTACATTGTGTCCTTTGAGGAAACTTGTTTCAACCAGCACCAGGATTAATTTGCATCTTAGAAGTATCTCATTTCACGTGGACATTTGGTAGCATTTTTTGATAATGCCAAACAACAATTTTAGATCTCGATGACGTCCGTTAACTATTTGAATGCTGGATGGTAGTTGATTCCCCATATTGAAGCCTTGGTCTGCACTCTATGGGTTCTTGTCATGTTGATTTACTGGCTTGGCCGTTTAAAGTAAACCAATCCGGTGGGACATAACTAGTCGTAAGACAAACGGGACATTCAGCACTTAATGAACAGCAAACAAACAGCAATTTCCTACACGGTCAAGCTCCTCCCCAGACATTCCTGAGGATCAGCATGGTGGCACTCTTCTTCTTGCACACTACAATCAGTCGACAGCAGACACATGTCATGACAAACAACGGTTAGCCCCTCGCAGTCTTTTTCTACAACATGTCACGCTAACCAGGTCTCGGCGGGAAAGAGAGGTGGGATTAAGACGGAGCGTTTGATTTGACTTTTGGAGGTGGTCATTAGAAGTCTTGTATGTGTCTTTATACGGTCAGAGCTGATGACAACAAAGCTACGATGTAGGCTACGATGTCGGGATGTCTTTTTTTATATTAATGATAAACCGCAGTAAAACTTGCCACACTTAGTATTCCCTTTTCAAATTAAAATGATCATGAAACCGTGATTGATAACTGCACTTTAATGAACTCACGGGCCGGTCATACTGCTCATTTCATGGAGAAGCAAGGTAGCGCTTCCTTGATAGTTAGATTAAATGCTAACATGAATTATCACATTCCAATTGTGTTTTGTTTACCGTATTTCCCGGACAGTAAATGCTTTTTGTCTTAAGATAAAGAAGTCAAGAAATGCTGTCACTCTGAATAATCATAGTCAATTACAATGATCATATAGATTTTGCGAACCCCATGTACAAATGAATGAAGGGCTTTCTTACTCAACAGCCATACACGTCACACCAAGGGTGGCCGTATAAACAACGACAACACTGTCATAAATATGTGCCATATTGTGAAACCGTACTAAAAAACCACAACAAACACATTTAGGGAGAATATTTGCACCGCAACACGACAAAAACACAACAGAACAAATACCCAGAATTTCCTGCAGTACCAACTCTTCCAGGACGCTACACTATTTCATTTGGTACAGGGTGTAATTATAAATGTGACCAGTAGATGGCAGTCAAACATAAGAGATAAGTCTCAAGTAAACAACACCAACATTTTAAATGTTCTATTGAAAATATAGAACATTACACACAGCGCTCAAAAATCTATCAAAATGTTTTAGTGGTAAATGTTTTAGTGCCATTTCTAATATAAAGTAGTGTAAAGTTCTCACTTATATCCGTCAGTAAACTCGCCATGAAAGCGCTAAAACATACCGGTTTAGTGAGTTTACATTATTTACCCAAGGACCTTTAGTTATTAGAGTTCCAGTTTTTTCACGGGCCACATTTCCGATGTGGTTGTTTCCGGATGAGGAGATGCTGCTCCGTTATTGATTGAAGTAAACTCTGAATGTCATTAAAACAGTTAGCTCCATCTTTAGTCACTTCTTCTACTCCCGTCCTTGCACGCTACACTGCTACTATAAAGATGACGGAGAAAAGACGCTGCCGAAGGTGAGCCACGTAAATAAGACCGCCCACAAAACGGCGCATCCTGAAGCGACTGTCAGAAAGCGTCTTGAAGATGATCTGTAAAACATATTCTATGCAACATTTTGACCAAAGAACCACCATTACATGTTCTGTAGACCACAAGGAAGTTTTGGAAAAAAATAAATAATAATATGACTCCTTTAATGCTCCCTATAATCCGGTGCGCCTAATATAAGAAAAAAGATTAAAAATAGACCATTTAGCGGCAGTGCGCCTTATAATCCGGTGCGCCCTATCGTCCGGAAAATACGGTATATTTGCCGGGTCAAATTATTAATTACGGTATCTATTATTGGTCGACTTCAAAGTAATGCACTTTCCGGTACAGTTTCTTAAATTTTGATTCGCCGAAAGTTTTATCCATCACAAATACTGCATTTGTTTTGTGTTATCTTTTTAATGAATCAAGTAACGTTTATGACAACCTTTTTACAAAACACAATATAGAATGTGAGATATAAAAAGATAATGCATACACTTATTTGTTTTCAAAACGGTTACAAAAACGTGGGACCTCTTTTTTATGACTTGATGGGGTCCCTGGGACCCCATTTTAAAGATTCCTAGCGCCAACACTGAGTATAAGAGATATTCTTTGTCTTTTCCTTTCCCCATTAAAACATTTGAGCACACTGAACATACAACATTTTTATATTGTTACATTACTGCTACAAAACTTGTCCAATACGCTCTTGTGGCAGAATAACATCTTTAACTCTCAGTATTCACACAATTGTTCTATTTTTAACAAGCACTCATAGTCACTTCCTGGTTGTCATGTACACAGGAAGTAGTTTACGGAACACAACAGATCATTCACAAATCAAAGATGTGAAAAGCAGCATCAGTGTTTTGTCCTGCTTGTTTTTGTTCCCGTTAAGCTGCTGACGGCTGATCACGGACACAGTGGACAAGCTAATATTTAGAGAAGACGTAAACACGCTTCTTCATGACTTTGTATGGTCACACCAGAGGAGGCGTGGTCAGCACACACCACATGACTCAATACGTGAAGATGCTTTTTAATATGGAAGTGGCGGAAATGAAAAGGGGATATTCGACATAGCACATCTCGCTCTATTCTACTAGACGAGTCAGAGATATTTGAATTGTGAAGCATGAATTTAGAGACCACCAGAACCAAGTCAATGTGGTTCACACAGTGGACATCGCCGCTGGAAGACACTATTTTCTGATTACCATCTCTCTGTATCTAGGCTCCGATCACTTATTTGCAACATTCCTCTGGTAAGCAGCTTGTGCTGAGGAACCACCTGACTCTATTGGATCTGCAACCGGAGAGGGAAGATACCACTTCATGAAAGTATTGTTTTCTAAAAACACACAAAAAAACCAGGGGATGTAATGACACATATCGAATTTGCACTAAGTGACAATATTAGTTTTACAAGTCAAAACATTATTCTGTTGCTTTTAGTGTTGTCTCAATACCAAAATGTACCTTGATCCTTTTCAAAATAAAGGGGACAACAAAAATGTCATTATTGGCTTTATTTTAACAAAAAAATCTGATGCTACATTAAACATGTGTTCTTTATTGCATTCAACAAACAATTGTGGCATGAAATAACAGAGTGAACATATTAGACAACTTCTCTTTTAGTAGTTAGTAAGCAAACGGGTTACAAAGGCTCCTAATTAGTCTGCTGACGTATGCAGTAACATATTGTGTCACTTTACATTCTATTATTTTGTCAAAAATATGAGGGACAAGCAGTAGAAAATGGGTGGATTGTTAATTTACTTGTTCTTTTACTTTTGATATCTGGTTTCTTTCTGTTTTAACATGTTCTTTATATACTACTGTTAAAATGTAAGAAGCACCTATTCTTCTGTTGTTTAGATTGATATTTTACACAAGTTTTGGGTGATACTACAAATTTGGTTAGCGATCTAATACCGAGTAGTTAAACGGTCATACATTACGCAAATTTATAAGGGAACTGCACTTTTTCTTTTTCTTTTTTACTTTGCCTATCGTTCACAATCATTATGAAACACAAGAAGACGAACATGTTTTTTTAATGCATTTTTTATATTAAATAAACGTAAATAAAAGTCTGCTTACAGCAAAGCCAATGGGAGCTCCTCTATTTCGCCCATAAAATCCAATAAATAACCATTCAAAAACTGCCAACAATACTCCATTTACTTTTCGTGACTAGAATATTAACCAAGTATTAATGATATTGTTATTATAAGCTCTATCACAGAAGAACTATTTATAGCGGCGCCGTGATCACAAGCCCGTGTACATTTTCGACATGATTGACTGGCAAGGTGTTCCCTCGCTTCCTTGCTACCTGGAAGCAGA
This sequence comes from Entelurus aequoreus, assembly GCF_033978785.1. NCBI lineage: Eukaryota > Metazoa > Chordata > Actinopteri > Syngnathiformes > Syngnathidae > Entelurus > Entelurus aequoreus. The sequence continues at coordinate 45,855,183 of NC_084746.1, read as the reverse complement.
CTTTTGATCGTATTTATTTAATAATTAGAACAACAACAAAAAAAGCCCCATTATGTCTCATAATTATTATAAATAGGCACTGGCACTACTAAATGAAACTAATTTAGGAGCACCACGTAATGTCTTACATATCACAATTTTATTTTTAACACTTAAACAACGTACACATGTGCACTCATACATACAAACACAATGTAATTATAAGGACTACTGCAACCCTCATTTAAACACAGAACATCCCTAAACTGTGCTGGCACTGATGCTAACACTCATGTAGGGCTATAGTATGGATCAAAACTCATATCCAGATTTAGTTTGGCTGAATATCGATATAAAATATATATATCTTGATATTTTTCCCTAGAGTGAGATTGGACAAAGTTAAACCCAAACATGTATGTTATGTTGTTTTATTGAAACAATTTCAGTTACTGTCCTGCCAGAATTGGTCTGGTAAAACGCCAGATCAGTGGCGAACAAAACATTTCCACTCAGCGATTTCTTCGAGTAACGCTGTCTCGACTTCCTACGCATAACGGAGACGTGGCTCGGTGCCGGTGAGTCCAGCGTTTTCTCCGAACTTCTGTCGGCTGACTGTTGTTATTTTAACTCTCCTCGTAACCTCAGGCCGTGGAGGAGGAACGGCGACACTTTAAAAAATGACTATAAATCCAAGCAATGCTTTCCTTCGTCATTTTTCGCCAGCTTTGAGATGACTTTATTTGAAGTGTGTCGCGCTGACTTGGTGCTGTGCACTTTTATTTAGATGGATAGATAGTACTTTATTGATTCCTTCAGGAGAGTTCCCTCAGGAAAATTTAAATTCCAACAGCAGTGTACAGAATTCAGATTAATTTTAAAAAGTAAATAATGGGGGTATAAATGGGAATAAAATAGAAAATATTACAATAAGAATACAAATAAAAAGCAACAATAAGAATACAAATATAACAGTAAAAATAAGAATATAACAAGAGAAACTAGGCAGTAGTGACCATGTTATGAAAATGTATTGCACAATTACCGCCCACCTCAATACAATAAGGACTTCATAAATGACTTTTCGGATTTTTTTGCAGGAATTATGCCTCGCTATGATCGTGTCCTCATTGTTGGAGATTTTTAATATCCATGTATGCTGTCCCAATAAGCCACTGCTGAAGGATTTTTTAAAAGCCATATTCACTCTATTAATCTGACAGTTTGTGTCTGGCCCCGCACAAGGACGTGGTCACACACTTGATCTAGTCCTCTCATATGGTCTACCTGTGTCTAACTTGGACATTTGTAACAATGTGCTTTCAGAACATATGCCTGTGATTTTTGAGGCCAGTTGTTATCGCTTGACAGCTAAAGCGTGCGCTCCTCCGTGTCACTGTCAAGTTCTTAACCAGTGCACTGCCGGTCAGTTTTTTATTGCTTTTATCCAGGTTTTTATACCCTCTGACTGTTTTTTTCTGACACTGAGAAAGTCAGTGCATTGTTTCACTCCACCTGTCAGACAGCCTTGGACTTGGTGGCTCTTTTAAAAATCAAAAAGGCTCAAATTAAATCAGAACCCTGGTTTAATGAGAGAACCCGTGCGATCAGAAGAGAGTGCAGCAAAGCTGAACGCAGGTGGAAGAAGGACAAGCTTCAGGTGTCACTCCAGCTTTCAACGGACTGTTGGCATCAATGTCCGAGCACATTAAGAGACAAAAAGAGAACATTTGCAGTGTTTCCCATAAACTGCCAAGATACCTGTGGTGGTGGGGGCGTGGCTATGGACGTGGTCACCATGACATCATCGAGTAATTTGCATAATTTACTACAATGATATGATTTTCTCTAAAAAGGCTCAAAAAATGTATACTTACTAATTAATAACAGTTTTGTTTTAAACGTCCATTCATCCATCCATCCATCCATCCATTTTACAATATAATTACAACACTTTATGTACATATTTATATACAGATTTGAACAATAAGTTATTCACTGAAATATATTTATTAATTGTGGTTCTTACAAAAAATATATCTTATAAAATATAAAAGCTAAAATGTCTCATAAAGCTCTGCCCCTTTAATTAGTGCATATTAAATAATTTAACTTTAGCCTACTACTACAACCATATTATTTACCAGCAACATAAAGTGAAACAGAGGCAGAGGTGTCCTGCCACAGTCAGTAACAAATAAACAGAAAACAGTAGTGGTGGTAGATAGACACAAAGCTTCATCAAACATCTGATCCACTGAACAAGAGCTCCAAAAATCTTGAACTTTAGACTGCCATCAGTTTTACTCCCTACACTTAACCATGTGTTTCCTACTGCCTGCAGACTTCGCACCCTTTGTTATATACACATGTTGTGTTTCTAATATAAATACATTTAATAAAGTCAAATACAAATAAGGCAACAAGAGAAGTATCCTACACTTCTCTTTTGTAAAGTAAATCTGAACAGCCGATATGGGCATCTACATCAACTATATGATTTGCCTGAGAAGCTGGAGAGGACAAAAAAAAAATAAAATAATAATAATATTTTTTTAAATTTATTTGTGGCGGACGTAATTCTTTCGTGGCGGGCCGCCACAAATAAATGAATGTGTGGGAAACACTGATTTGGCAAGCATTATTGCCTCAAATAGTCTTGACCCCCGTGTTTTATTCAAAACCATTGACTCTGTTCTTAATGCCCCTCAGCCTACATGGTTGTAACCCTCCTCTGAATTGTGAAATGCCTTTTTAGAGCATTTTATTAATAAGCTTGCAACAACAAGGGCTCTCATTTATTTTCCGACCTTTGACCTGTCTGCCCCTTTTCATTACTCTACTATTTTTAATCAGTTTGAGCAAGTGACGCTGCTGCAGTTAGTTAATCATATGAAGCCCTCAGGTTCCCCCCATGATGCTGTCCCTCCTACATTTTTTAGATAAGTTTTTTTCTTGCATAGGGCAGCCTGTTCTTAACATTTTAAATAGGCAGTCTGTCTTCTTGTTTTAAACACGCAATGATTCAACCACTTTTACAGAAACCTGGTCTGGACAGTTCTGTTTCAGCCCATTTTAGACCCATTTCTATGCTGCCTTTCCTCTCAAAGATCTTGGAGAAGATTGTTTTTACCCAGTTAAACACTTTTTTAGAGGACTATGATATTTTACAAGTCTTTCAGTCTGGGTTTAAACCCCTCCACAATACCGAGTAGGCATTATTAAGGGTATTTAATGATATCCTCCGAGCAACGGATTTAGATGATCATGTGATTTTAGTTTTACTCGATCTAACAGCAGCATTTGATACAGTGGACCATAATATTTTAATTAGTCGCCTACAGCATCAAGTGGGCATCTGTGCTACTGCTTTAAGTTGGTCGAAGTCATATTTAACAAATAAAACCTTCTCTGTAAATGTTGCTGGTTCTGAATCCTCTGTTACTTCCTTGACATTAGGGGTCCCAAAGGGCTCAGTTTTAAGGCCACTGCTGTTTTCTATTTATTTACTTCCCCTGGGCTCAATCTTAAGAAAGCATGACATTTATTTTCACTGTTATACCATCCATCCATCCATCCATCTATCCATTTTCCACCGCTTGTCCCGTTCAGGGTCGCGGGGGGTGCAAGAACCTATCCCAGCTGCATTCGGGCGGAAGGCCTGGACAAGTCACCACCTCATCGCAGGGCCAACACAGATAGACAGACAACATTCACGCTCACATTCACACTCCAGGGCCAATTTAGTGTTGCCAATCAACCTATCCCAAATGTATTGTCCGTTATAGAGAAAACATGCCTCTTCAATGCTTGACTTGATATCAAGGCCCGGATGGCCCTAAATTTCCATAAGAAGACTGAAGTAATAGTGTTTGTACCTAATGGTACCCACCCCCCCGGACCTTTGTGAATGCAACCTCACTTGCCATAACCGCCATTGGTGCATAATGAGAAAGTCCTTTCACTGTTTTGTTGTCATGGCTACTGGCAAGCTCCACATATGTACTTCAAATGTACATAATGTAATCATTGTTAAGTTGGTGAGCTTTGAGTCAGACTCCAGTCGTCTATCAGCACCTTTTCTTTGCCGCCTACTTCCTCTTTTTATTGATGATTAACTACCTCCATCAACAAAGTCTGAGCAAAGACACACAAATACAGTCTTTTAAAAAACTATGTCTTTAAGCTGGGCTGAGGCTTTGACTGCATTTTTTGAGCGAAGTGTTAACATCCGTTTTTGTGTTGCTGTTATTGTGCATTAAAGTAACACATCTGATAACATTTAGAGCACAGCCATGCTGAGGTCTAGAGGTACTAATGTTCACATGTTCAACTACGCAGTTGGCAAACAAAGGCTAGTTTTAATGCCGTTAAATCTTATGGTAATGTTACAATTGCAGCCCCCCCCCTACATGCATATTTCCTGTTTACTTTCCTGATGTACAACTTCCTCTACATCACACTTCTAGAACCATACATTAAATGTGGTAAAAGTACCTCAGCTCTCTTGGTTGCTTTGTTGTGTGGATGTAACGGAAAACGGTATAATGATAAACCGCGGAAAAATTCCCGACGTTAGTAATACCTTTTAAATTTCTAATTATCGAAAAACCGTAATTTATCACTGCATTTTAGGCAACACTGCGTACTTCCGGAAACAAGGTCACGCACATGAGTCATTCATCTTGAAAAAAAAAACATGGCGGAGGACAACTATCCGGACTTTGCTAAAGAGATTTCCCCTCGGAGTAAACAGAGCCAAGCGCTTGGTTTAACTTCATTTTCCCTCGCTTCATTTCCGTGGAGTCTCGGCGTGTGTTTAAGAGCGCATTGCTGTTTTTCGATGGCGATAGGTGTGGACAATATTGGAGACGGATGCATTTGTCTCACACTAAAAGTATACCGCAAAGGAGAAAACTATTTGATGTTTGATGGATCATGCAGACATGCCCGTGTTTCTCCTTCTTCTACATGTACAGGCGCTTTTGGAAATCACAAATCAATACCTTATGTGAAGGCAACGGGCGATTGCAGCTATTTCGGATACAACACTTCTCAGACGGCAAGAGGACTTTCAAATGTCCGGGTTAGCTGTGAGTCTAATTACCGAAAAACTTGGTCCCTTCCTCCTGTGGATGTGATACAGGCAGCGTGTGACTACAAATATTGCTTTATGGGTGTGACTGTGAAATGGCCAGGCAGTAGAGATGCGCGGTCTGCGGACACACCCGCGGTGTCCGCGGGTAATCCGCGGGTCGGGCGGATGAATGACGAAAAAAATAGATTTTAAATAGATTCGGGTGGGTGGCGGTTGAACCAATTCGGAAATATATATACATAGTAAATGTATAAAGAGAATCCTATGTGTCCCAGCAACAATTGAGCGCCGCAAGTGAGCGCTCCTTCAGCGCAGCAGGGCGCATTTTAGAGGCCAGGCGCTCTCGCCTGAATCCTGGCACTGTAGATGCCATTTTATTCCTGCATAGTGCTAACAAAAAAAAAAAAGTCAGTAGACATACAGTTGGATATGTTAAACGAATTAGTCTACGTTACCTAGGCTATACCAAATAAGCCCATGTCTAACGTATATTGAGTTCGGTCAGCTGAATAATTGTGATGGTTACGTGTTGTTTGGGCGCACTACAATGCAAAGGAATTAAGGCAATTGCGTTGTTTATTGTGGGTTTTTTTCTATTGGAGATATACTACTGTGTGTTAATTATTTGGCCTCGCTTTCAAGTGAAGCGCATCTCCGATTGGCTACAATGTAAGGCTATTTAGCCTGCTTTGTTTGTCGCGACCGTCTATTTTCATTATAATTCTATTATTATTATTTATTTAATTTATTTTTGTTTAAATAGGGATGACATACATATGTTGTTGCATAATTTAAGTTTTAATTGACAGCCTAAGGCTTGTGAGGCACATTTTTTATTTATTTTTTTATTTCAACTTAAAAATGTATGAGCCTATGCCTATAACATAGGCTATGTGTTTATCTTTATTTTCCTGCCTGTCGTTGACAATGGAGATTGTCTGATATTTTGTCATGGCTGCAGATCAATCAATAAAAGTTCATCTTTGTCGCAAAATTGTTCACTGTGCACCCCGCCCTCGTCCCTATTTGAGCACTATAATGTTAACAAGTTAATATTCATTTAAATAAATTCAGAATTTTTTTTTTACCTAACGAAAATGTAGGCCTAGTCTTTTAAAACATTTTTTTAACTTCTTAAAAGCATCGTTCTGCTTGCTGCAACTGCAAGAGATATTAATGCGTGGCACGCATTGAATGTCTCTGCTGCATTGGATCAGTCTCCTTTCTAACCTCACTAATGCCTTGCATCGTCTATATTAGATATATAACAACGGGCCGGTGGCGGGTGGGTGTGGTTTTGATAAAATGTTGGTTCGGGTGGATGGCGGGTGGATGACGACTTTTGTGATGCGGTTGCGGATGAAATAATTGCCTATCCGCGCATCTCTACCAGGCAGTGTGCATGATGCCCGCATCTGCGCTAACTCCGCCAGTAGCGCGCAGCTGAAAGATGGAACCATCACCTGATGTCCCAAACAACTGCTGGAAGATGAAGATCCTTTGCCTTTTTTTTTAATTTTGGGTGACCCAGCTTATCCCCTAACGCCATATCTCACGAAATAATACCACAACGGCGGAAACAAAAACCCACAACAACAATACTTTGGGTATTCTCTGTCTAGATTAATTGTTGTAATTGTTGTAAAATGTTCTTTATCGCATTGTCTACTTTCTCATGTCGATTAACACTAGAAGTCCCAGAGAAGGGCCAAGATTTCCATCCATCATTTTCTACCGCTTGTCCCTTTTGGGGTAGCGGGGGATGCTGGAGCCTATTTAATTTATGATGGCTCAGGTGTGATTCACTACAATAGGGCCCCACAGCACACTGGACTCTAGTTAATTGAAATACCACAACACTGGATATTATTCAAAGGAGATACATTTTAATTTAAAAACTTGCACACAAAACACAGCAAACAAATGTATAATGCAGAGCAAAGTATTTACAATATAGCTCTTTTAAATAACTTCACAGTGAAGTAGTCATCTACTGGAGAGATTGGAGCAGATGGACGCTCAGGTGTTTTTTTTCTTTTGTTGTTTTTTTCGCGCATGCGTACTAGGTCGCGTTGCGCCGGCGGACGGAAGGGGGCGGGGGTCTTAAACGGTGGCATTGCTGTGTGTGGACACGGATAAGGTTAGGTGTGATTTACCCTAGATAACCTTATCCCGCTTAGTATAAACGGGGCCTTAGAGCACCGCAGAGGCCACCACAATATATGTGGGTGTTGAAATTCTGTTTTTGTTTTGTTGTTTGTCTATGCATGGTGCAATCTTATGCGTGCAATGTGTATTATTTGTTTCGTTTTTTTGTTTTTTCTTTGTTTTGCTTTTGTAGCTGTTTGTAGAATGTTCCACTGAAGTAACATCTGATTGCATCAGTTTTGTTCTATTTAAATATATTGTATGTCTTTTGTGTTCTTTAATGCTCCCCTCTTGTTTTAATGTGTTTTTTTTACCCTACTTATTGCTATCCTATCCTAATCTTACATTATCTCAACATATCAAATGTTAAGGTTACAAAAGCTTGTACACTCAATCAGTATTGCATTAATGCAGTGTATAGATGTATTAAGGACAAATGTAAGGTAGAATTGTTCCTGCTTTGTATTGACTGGGGGAGGGGGGGGAAAGTTAGTCATTTGGTGGTCTACAAACCTTTTAGACGCCCATCCCCCCCATCTCGCTTTGCCACCTGGCCACAACACACACACCCCTCCACTTGCTACACAAAGTCACAGTGCACTCTCAGTCCATTATAATCACCCTAAAACACCAGAACCACGCCTAAGATCAGGAGGGGGGATTCCTCACTTGCAGACTATTTTGGGATGGTCACTGTTACAGCAACTTTACAAGTCAGAAACTGGCTGGTAAATGTTCGAAATCCAAATGCCGAACAAATCAAGACGACTGCAGGAATCAGAATGCTAATTCTAAAAACAAAGCAACAAACTTGATTCTCTTTATTGTGTTTGATAAAGACAACAATAACAACTTCTACCCACAAACAACACTGAAAAAGACTTGGAATTGTTGCCAATTCAAAGGGGAGTTATCAACTTTGTCTACCGGCGGCCATAAATCACCAGTTTGGACTGGCAGCAGATGACAAGACAACATATAATCTGTCTTCATGCAGTTTTCACTGGTTGATTTACTAGAGCTTTGTCCTCATTTGTTACGGCAAAAAGTTGTCTGGGTCTGTCTGTCACACGGAGGACATCCCAGACCTTGAGACCCCCATGGAGTTATGAGCTCATGCATTCCAACTAAACCAGCTCCAGACCGTGCAGTGGAAAAATGAACTCAAGTGTGTTGCGTCTCTTCTCTGGAGTTCACTGGGTCACTTTGACGTTCGTGTTGATCCCCAGGACAGATGCGATAACAAACATGATACTAGTTAGCTTCCTTTACAGGACGCAAGCACATATTAACAAACATTGTCCATCATTGATCAATGCATAAACAAAAGTAAATATACCTTTAGCTTGTTGCTACTACACAACTCAAGGCTTATCATTTAAGAACATCTTGAAAAGAATAATAATTCTGACAAAAAATACACTAAGTTCGATACAGCAGTACCTCTGTTTCATGCAAAAATATTTTCATACAGTCTCAGGTTTAGTATGATTAAACAAGTGTTGACTCAGTTTTTGTTTATTAGGTATGGCTGAAAAATGCCAGCGATAGAGCCAAATAAAGTTGTAGCATACAGTAATATTCCAACCTAAGTCAAACAAGAGCCTTAAAGGGGAACTTTTTTGGAATTTTGCCTATGGTTCACAATCATTATGAAAGACATGATGACGGATGTATGTTTTTTAAATGTATTCTAACCTGTAAATAAAAGTCTGCTTACAGCGGAGCTAATGGGAGGTCCTCTATTTTGCCCATAAAACCCCCCCCAAAAACATCCAAAAATCACCAACAATACTCAATTTACATTTTGTGACTTGAATATTAACTAAGTATTAGTAATATTGTTATTGTAAGCGCTATCGCGGAAGAACTATTTAATGCGGAGCCGTGACCACTAACCTGACTCTCGCCAGATCCTTGTAGTTCGCTGAGCTCCACACAAGGATCTGGGACTTCTCAATACAAGATGTATTTCAGAAAAGGCGGGGCCTTGTAAAAAAATCATTGTATGTGATTGGATAAACCACTTGTCCGTTATCTTGTGCTACTTCAACCACTCACATCGAAATCAACCCGTGACGCTGATGAGAGCGACGCTGGGAAATCCAAAACAGAACAGCTGACATATTGGATAACGACAGAGCGAAAAGTTAAAGAACTTTTAATGAAACAACACAGCAATATCAGTAGACGATCGATGTCGCAAAACAGTTGCAATAGCAGAATCAATGTCAGCACACGACTCCTCGCTGCGTGCCGCCATAGTTGTTTGAATCAAACAGTCGCTTCGGCGCTGCTACACATCTATGAAATCCCGCCCAGCGATCCTGATTGGTTCATTTTTTTTTGCTATCTTGAAGGAGTTTGCAATGCCCTCGAGCCCAGATCCTTGTGTGGAGCTCAGCGGACTACAAGGATCTGGCGAGAGTCAGGTTAGTGACCACAAGCTTGTGTGCCACTGTTGTCATGATCGGCTGATCAGCTGTTTCCTTGCTCGTCGAACTTTATTGCAGATCGGACGCATTCCGAGAAGTTGGTAGACTATGAGAGCCAATTTAAACCCGAAAATGGCGAGAACGACACGAAATGACACCTGGTTCCTCCCCTCTCTTCTTTGTGAGGATTATGAGTCATTCTTCAGCTAAACGGGAATATATTAACATCAGTCTGCATCCTAATGACAGCAGACATTGTACAGTAAGGGGTGTTTTATTATGTTTGTTGGCTCTTGTTAAGTCTACAGTGAGTAGAAATCAGTGATGAAGAATAAAACCCAAACTTTGTGATACGTTTATTAATTAATGTGCCGCGTGTGCCTAAAATCAGAGATGTCCGATAATATCGGACTTCCGATATTATCGGCCGATAAATGCTTTAAAATGTAATATGTGAAATTATCGGTATCGGTTTCAAAAAGTAAAATGTATTACTTTTTAAAACGCCGCTGTACGGAGTGGTACACGGACGTAGGGAGAAGTACAGAGCGCCAATAAACCTTAAAGGCACTGCCTTTGTGTGCCGGCCAAATCACATAATATCTACGGCTATTCACACACACAAGTGAATGCAATCCATACTTGGTCAACAGCCATACAGGTCACACAGAGGGTGACCGTATAAACAACTTTAACACTGTTACAAATATGTGCCACACTGTGAACCCACACCAAACAAGAATGACTAACACATTTCGGGAGAACATCCGCACCGTAACACAACATAAACACAACAGAACAAATACCCAGAATCCCTTGCAGCACTAACTCTTCCGGGACGCTACAATATACACGCCCCGCTACCCCCCCACCTAAACCACGCCCCCCAGACCTCCTCATGCTCTCTCAGGGAGAGCATGTCCCAAATTTCAAAGCTGCTGTTTTGAGGCATGTTAAAAAAAATAATGCACTTTGTGACTTCAATAATAAATATGGCAGTGCCATGTTGGCATATTTTTCCATAACTTGAGTTGATTTATTTTGGAAAACCTTGTTACATTGTTTAATGCATCCAGCGGGGCATCACAACAAAATTAGGCACAATAATGTGTTAATTCCACGACTGTATATATATCGTATCGGTTGATATCGGAATCGGTAATTAAGAGTTGGACAATATCGGAATATCGGCAAAAAAGCCATTATCGGACATCTCTACTTAAAATTAACAAAATAAGTTAACAGACTTTTGATCGCATTCATCTAATAATTGAAAAGCATTTAAAAAATACATTTGTCGTCATGTCATGTCTTTCATAATGATTGTGAACAATAGGAAAAATTCTAAAATAAGTGCAGTTCCCTTTAAGGCTGGTATTTACTCTCGCATCATGTAGCTTGTGTCCTCCTCTGACAGCGTTTCGGTTGATTTATAACTCTTCTGTAGGGGCAGACTTGTACATTTTAATTGTCTTCCAAAACCATTAAGGAGTCGTGTCTCCAGAAAGAGCAACCGCGGCTGTCAGTTTACTTTTAATGGACGCTTTACTTATAAAACAAAGGAAAAGACGTTCAAGTTGGACCCTGAGCTAGTCGCGGCAGAGGGCGAGTGAATTTGCGGCGCTATTCGGCCATTTGGGACATGGGACAAGAGAGAGCTATTTGTAATTGAAAATAACCAAAACTGTTCAATACCTATTATAACGACCTGCTGGTGTTAAGGTTTATGTTCATGTGTTACTGATGTTCAGAGTTCCCACATACTGTGCCTGAAAGGTGATAGACGGGGAATGAGGAAGTGTTGTGTGAAAAAGAAAAAGAGGTGTGTGCACGAGAAAGAATGTGTGTCCCACAGTTGTGTATGACTGGGTTGCATATGACGTCACATCCGTTTTTCTTCTTTGCAGATTAATTCACATAATGATCAACCAGCTTTAGTGTAACATTAAAACAAGTGGGAGTGAGTGTAGCCATATTGCTTTTTTGTTCTTGGGTGTTCCAATTGTCCAAATGGAGAGATAAGAAATAGTTTTCATAGAGTCCCAAAATAAGTGGTTTATAAAAGGTAATAAAGTCAGGGAAAAACAAAAGGGCATCGAAGGAAATGGCTTTTAAAAAGATCACTTTCATCATCTTGTGGAATACAATCGGACACGCTTGTGTCTGCAGCGATCGCTTTGTAAAATGTTTGTTTGAACATTTGATATGTTTGAGAAACTGATTTTTTTATCTTCGTTTTATTCGTCTGTGATTGTTATTTGTATTCTCTACTGTATCAGTAGTGTTTGATAGCAGAACTAAACGTAAAAAAATGACAAGAGTTTGCATTAGTTTGTGTTCGGAAAGATATTCCAAATTCCTTCTTGGGTTAGACAATCAATTCTGCTGACAAACAAAGGAACACAAAGACAACATTTTTAACATAAATTTAGAACTGTGTGATTGTTTCTCAGCATTGCCATCTTAAAGGCCTACTGAAAGCCACTACCACCGACCACGCAGTCTGATAGTTTATGTATCAATGATGAAATCTTAACGTTGCAACACATGCCAATACGGCCGGGTTAACTTATAAAGGGCAATTTTAAATTTCCCGGGAAACTTCCGGTTGAAAACGTCTATGTATGATGACGTTTGCGTGTGACGTCGATGGTTGAAGCGGAAGTATTCGGACACATTGTATCACAATACAAACAGCTCTGTTTTCATCGCAAAATTCCACAGTATCCTGGACATCTGTGTTGGTGAATCTTTTGCAATGTGTTTAATGAACAATGGAGACTGCAAAGAAGAAAGCCGTGGGTGGGATCGGTGTATTAGCAGCCGGCTGCAGCAACACAACCAGGAGGACTTTGAGTTGGACAGCAGACGCGCTATCCGACGCTAGCCGCCGACCGCATCGATGATCGGGTGAAGTCCTTCGTCGCGCCGTCGATCGCTGGAACGCAGGTGAGCACGGGTGTTGATGAGCAGATGAGGGCTGGCGTAGGTGGAGCGCTAATGTTTTTATCCTAGCTCTGACGAGGTCCCGTAGCTAAGTTAGCTTCAATGGCATCGTTAGCAACAGCATTGCTAGGCTTCGACAGACGGCACAGCATTAACCGTGTGGTTACAGGTCCAGTGTTTGGTTCGGTGTATCCTGATAATAGTATTGTTGATTTTCTGTCTATCCTTCCAGTCAGGGGCTTATTTCTTTTGTTTCTATCTGCATTTAAGCACGATGCTATCACGTTAGCTCCGTAGCTAAAGTGCTTCACCGATGTATTGTCGTGGGGATAAAAGTCACTGTGAATGTCCATTTCGCGCTCTCGACTCTCATTTTCAAAAGGATATAGTATCCGAGGTGGTTTAAAATACAAATCCGTGATCCACAATAGAAGAAGGAGAAAGTGTGGAATCCAATGAGCCTTTGTACCTAAGTTACGGTCAGAGCGAAAAAAAGATACGTCCTGCACTGCACTCTAGTCCTTCACTCTCACGTTCCTCATCCACGAATCTTTCATCCTTGCTCATATTAATGGGGTAATCGTCGCTTTCTCGGTCCGAATCGCTCTCGCTGCTGGTGTAAACGATGGGGAAATGTGAGGAGCCCTTCAACCTGTGACGTCACGCTACTTCCGGTACAGGCAAGGCTTTTTTTATCAGCGACCAAAAGTTGCGAACTTTATCGTCGATGTTCTCTACTAAATCCTTTCAGCAAAAATATGGCAATATCGCAAAATGATCAAGTATGACACATAGAATGGATCTGCTATCCCCGTTTAAATAAATAAAAAATCATTTCAGTAGGCCTTTAAAGCGTTAAAAGTAGAGCAGCAACAAATTAATGAAATCAACGTTACTTTTATAAACTATGTACGAAGAAACTAGCTCATAATTCCTTGGAGTCGGAGTATATTGAACATTAGTCAACTATGACTCAAAGATGCAGAGTGTGGAGGTGGTCTTAGATTGCGTAACACTGAGTGACCCTTCATCCTCTGTGGGCACTCCTGCTTGCACTGTTTAGACATCACAGAAGCGTAACTAAGGCTGGTGAGTCAGTCCTGGGTCTGTCTACAATTAGCAGTCCTGGATCCTTCACTTTAGCAGCTGATGTCTTCTGGAAGACGCCACATCAACTTCAGTGGCCCAAAACCATTCAACATGGGGGAGGGCGAGAGAAGACAAACCCTCAGGTTTTAGAATTCCTTAGCTGGAAGTGAGCGAGGTGAACAAGTCTCTTCTTGTCCCAAGCTGAAAGATTGAACGCAGCAAGCGACAGCTGCTGCAGTCACGTCTCCCCAAGAGACTTTGGTTAACCAGTCTGGTCTCATCCAAGACCTCGATCTGGCTCTGCACGCTGGACCACAGTTTATAAAACACACTTGGCCACACTGTGATGATGCAGCTGTGGTCTCCTGGGATGTTTTGTTTCATGACGCCATGGAAGCTTGTCGGATTCAAGGCTTCTTTTGGACGTGCAGACCAACAAGCACATTATTCTCAATAAATCTCATAAAGCACACATTTTCTATTTTATTATAAATTATGCTTTTCTCAATCTGAAAAAGAATTCAGAGGTGGAAAGAAACTTTCTACATTTACTTGTGTTACTATAATTGAGTAGTTTTTCAGTGTACTTGTACTAGTTTGAGCCACTTTTACCTAAATAAGGTTTAATAAAGTTTTATTACTTTAAAAAAAAAAAAAACATTTTTAGACCTGTTCTGATGTCAAAAAAGTAATATAATATTGTACTATTTCCAACTGACAAAAAATTGGCAATACACATTTCCATGTCTATGAATGATCTCATTCATCCAGGTCATTGTGGTCTCAGCGTTTAATCGATCACAACTGGACTGTTTGGTTTGTCTTAGAAGACATTTCGCCGTTTATCCGAGCAGGCTTCATCAGTTCGTGATCATAGACTTAGATTGGTCAGATCTAGTCAGAGTAGATCTGATCAAACAGTCCAGATACGATTCATTTAATGCCCTGAGATGCAATACACATTGTTGCCGTTTGTTTCAAAGTCTCCAAGGCCCCGTTTACACTAAGCCGGATAAGGTTATCCAGGGTAAATCCCACCTAACCTTATCCGTGTCCACACACAACAATGCCGCCGTTTAAGACCCCCTCCCTCCTTCGTCCGCCGGTGCAACGCGACCTAATACGCATGCACGGAAAATGCGCACATCATAGTCACCTCCAGTGTTGCTTTATGTGCAAGTTCTTAAATTTAACTTATCTGAACAATATCCAGTGTTGTGGTATATAAATTAACTGGAATCCAGTACGCTCTGGGGCTCTATTGTAGTGAATCACACCTGAGCCATCATAAATGAATCCAATCTTTATTTGACACGTAAACAATGTGATAAAGAACATTTTACATCAATCAATGTAGGGATGTAGATATCTGGTCATGACACTCCTCACTCTTTTGCCTTCACCTTCAATGTCCATTCCTTTTTGGTGACTTTATATACTCTGGACCTAGACGTTGAGTCCGTGACATACATGGCGGACAATAACTGATACAGTCTGCTTTGCCAGTCCAAAAGCATTCGCTGTTTTCCGTAGTCTTCCCTCAACGCCAAGTAATACAAAGCACACGCTACCTTTTTTATCACATCCACGGGAGCTCGCATTCTCGTTGTCTCTCCTTCGACAAATGGACAACGTTCTTCGGTAAGTAGAATCACAGCTGACCTCGACATTGGAAAGTTGTCTTGTCGTCTGAGAAGTGTTGTATCCCAAATAACTGCAATCGCTTTCTGCTATTCATGTGTGATTTCCACAAGCGTCTGTACAGGCAAAAGGAGAAACACGGGCATGTCTGGATGCCTCGCCTCCATATTTCCAGCGGTTAGCTCAGAGTTACGAAACCGCTTTATTATGAAGCTAGCTATGGCGCGTTCTTTCTGACCTCACTTCCTGTGTGGGGCGCGGTCTTTCTGGGGTCACTTCCTCCCCGAACTCAGTTTGTACACAATCAATGAGTCCATACAAAGCTAAAAGTCTGAGATTCAAGAAATACACCGCGCACATACCCGTGTAAAAATGTGTCCGAGGAGGGGAACCTTAAACGATAGTTTAGTGTGGCTGAAACGGGGCTTAGGCTAAATAATTATTCGTTTAAGGGGTTTTCCAGCTTAGTGTAGACATTGCCTCAGTCGAACAAACTGCCCTTTATTTGTTCAACTGTGATTTATGACTGCTACAAACATCATATATATATATATATATATATATATATATATATATATATATATATATATATATATATATATATATATATATATATATATATATATATATATCATAAAAGGTGAATAATAGAACATATATGTCCCCATATTAACATGGGTTATTTAAAAAGTCTCTGCTTTGTGGTTGGTGTTATAGTGTCACAAAATTGTATATATATATATATATATATATATATATATATATATATATATATATATATATATATATATATATATATATATATATATATATATATATATATATCCATCCATTTTCTACCGCATATATATATATATATGTTACATATTTAGGTAAATTCGGTTACAGTCATGCATGCCAACCTTGAGACCTGTGTTGTGTGTTGGGGGCGTGGTTGGAGGGGGCGAGGCTAAGGTGCAGGCAGCCTACCCCTTCCCCTTCGAGCTGCCCTGGATGAAATGAAATTCTTTTTTCCAATCATTTTGGAACTTGCAAGCGTATTTCTTCTTCTCGTCGTCGCCATGTCTCTTCTTCGTTCTTCTGCTTCGTCTCCTTCTTGTTGTGTGTGCAGTTGTGCACTGAGCTCTAAAAGCCGTAGATGTTTTTGTAGCGTCCCGGAAGAGTTAGTGCTGCAAGGTGTTCCGGGTATTTGTTCTGTTGTGTTTATGTTGTGTTACGGTGCGGGTGTTCTCCCGAAATGTGTTTGTCATTCTTGTTTGGTGTGGGTTCACAGTGTTGCGCATATAAGTAACAGTGTTAAAGTTGTTTATACGCCTACCCTCAGTGTGACCTGTATGGCTGTTGACCAAGTATGGTTTGCATTCACTCGTGTGTGTGTGTGTTTGAAATTAACGTTATCATTAAAGCAGTTAAAAGATCATACAACGTGTCAGCATTTCTTGACATCTTCGAGTAAAAACCATTGTTACACCCGTCCAACGCTACATTATTATGTGACACGCTGTTTATATGGAGGAAAAGGGGACGCCTGGACAGCATGCGGCTGTTAAGGGGTGAAGGTTTCAGGTGAGAGAGGACGCTAAAGGCAGTGCCTTAAAGGCACGCCCCCAATATTGTGGAAATCGGGAGAAATTTGGGAGAATGGTTGCCCCGGGAGATTTTCGGGAGGGGCACTGAAATTCGGGAGTCTCCCGGGAAAATCGGGAGGGTTGGCAAGTATGGTTACAGTACATACACTATACGTACCAAGGGATAGTGCAGAAATAATAGTTGAAAAAGTGGTTTGTTGTTGATATGTAGCCGCTAGGCTAGCTAGTACTGCTATTCCTGTGATACCACTGTGGACCTAAGGGGGCGACAGAGAGCTAGACAGCCCAATTTAAGAAGAAGAACATTTTTATTTTTCTCATTTATTAACATTAAAACTAGTACACAATCGACCAGGTTTACGCGCAATTATGTAACAATATAAGACAACAGCAGTATTTGATAAAAACAATAAAACCTAAACAAATATTGACGTTATTATTGAGAAATAGCGTGTCTTTTAGAGACATTGAAACAAACGGCAACAATGTGTATTATCTCAGGGCAACTGGACTGTTGGGTCAGATCTACTCTGACTAGACCAAGTGACTTACTTTGGGTACAAACATTCACTCGAGGAGCAGACTACCTAACTTGATAAATTAAACGCGGAGTTGAAGCCTTAGTACGCTTAATTATTGATGAAGTTGATCCACACCCAAAAGTTATGGCCTGAAGACACACATTCCTCCTTTTGTCGTCCTGTCTCCATGCTTTTAACAAGGCGTGCTCACAAAAGGTTCACAAAGTGTAAAGAGAAGCAAAACTCACCTTGTTATTGACGCGTTTTTGTCTTGGAGTCACAGTAACATTTAATCCTTAAAATGTCTTCTTTAAAAAAAGATAATTCAACTTGTCGGTAGCGAGGGGAGGTTAGCAAAGAGCTTGTCGGTGTTCGCTTGGTTTCCTGTCAAGATGTGCCAACTTTTTAAGAGCGGGGCTGGTCTCTGCCGCTAATATTTAGTCATCGCCTACAAAATAGACACAACAGCGAGGAGTCATCGACTGGTAAGAGCACGTTTCACCCCACAATCGTCCTTATTCCTTCCTCCCTGCGAGGAAGTCTTTTTGCCCCTGGTGGTGTTGTTTGCCCCCCCACCGTAAACGAACCTCCTCTTCTTCGTGTAATGGAGACCCCGCCCGCCCAGCGACTGCAGCGGCACGTAGCGGGCAACGCAACAAACACACCTGGGTCGCCAAACCCCCAGATATGGATGGATTTTGGCGCATGCGCAGAAGCAGACATGTTAGAGCGTTTATGCATTGTCAAAACATTTATTTATTAAAAAATACTCAACAACTACGGATTATCTGGCGTTTATTATAAATCAGGCCTTTATTTACATTATTTTCAGAATTTTGGTTTGTATTTAATGTTATAATTTATAATTTTTTTTGTATCGGATATACATATTGTATATTATCTCGATTATTTTAAATTGTATCACAGTATAATTGTTATAATACAAAAATATTGTTGCTTCTTTGTGATGTTAAGTTCCTGTTATAAGCTGTTATACCAGGGGTCCCAAAACTACGGCCCGCGGGCCGGATCCTGCCCCCCAGCATCCAAAATCCGGCCCACGGGAAGTCCCAAGTTTAAAAATGTTTTTATTTATTTATTTTTATTTATTTTTAAAAATCTTTCCTTTCTAATCCATTTTCTACCGCTTGTTACTCTCGGTGTCTCCTAGCCGCTCAGGCAAATCATATTGTCTAAAAATGAATTTTCCCATTGATAACGTGACAATGTTGAATGTCAAAACGGTATATATATATATATATATATATATATATATATATATATATATATATATATATATATATATATATATATACATATATATATACATATATATATATATATACATATATATATATGCATATATATATGCATATATATATGCATATATATATGTATATATATATGCATATATATAAATATATATATATGCATATATATATATGCATATATATATATATGTATATATATATGCATATATATATACATATATATATTTATATATATGCATATATATATGCATATATATATATATATGCATATATATGCATATATATATATATACATATATATATACATATATATATACATATATATATATACATATATATATGCATATATATATATGCATATATATATGCATATATATATATATATATGCATATATATATATATATATATGCATATATATATATATGCATATATATATATATATGCATATATATATATATATATGCATATATATACATATATATGCATATATATATATATATATGCATATATATGCATATATATATGCATATATATATATGCATATATATGTATATGCATATATATATATATGCATATATATATATATATATGCATATATATATGCATATATATATATATGCATATATATATGCATATATATATATATATGCATATATATATATATATATGCATATATATGCATATATATATGCATATATATGCATATATATATGCATATATATATGCATATATATATATATATATGCATATATGCATATATATATATATATGCATATATGCATATATATATATATATATGCATATATATATATATATATATATATATATATATATATATGCATATATATATATATGCATATATATATATATATATATATATGCATATATATATATATATATATGCATATATATATATATATGCATATATATATATATATATATATATATATATATGCATATATATATATATATATGCATATATATATATATATGCATATATATATATATATATATATATATATATATATATATGCATATATATATATATATGCATATATATATATATATATATATATATATATATATATATATATATATATGCATATATATATATATATATATATATATATATATATATATGCATATATATATATATATATATATATATATATGCATATATATATATATATATATGCATATATATATATATATATATATGCATATATATATATATATATATATATATGCATATATATATATATATATATATATGCATATATATATATATATATATATATATATATATATATATATATATATATATATATATATATATATATATATATATATATATATATATATATATATACAGCCCGGCCCCCGGCCAAATTTTTTTAACCCAATGCGGCCCACGAGTCAAAAAGTTTGGGACCCCTGTGTTATACAGTATATGCCTTGAGCTCTTATTTTGAAGGCATATACTGTATAACAGCTTATAACAGGAACTTAACATCACAAAGAGCCAAGCCCATAAAAATAGGTTACAACATCAAACACATTTTCATGTATTTTAAGGTACTGTAAGCACTGTGAGCACAAAACAATCCAATAAAGCAGCAAAGAGAGTAACACGTATTGTCACATTTAATGCAAACATTTATTTGATCCAATTCTTTGGAATGTAGACGTCAACAACAGAGATGAGATCAATCTGGGCGTTGACCAGAAAATACCATTTTTTTCTTCTTCTCTTAAATCGCTTAAGGCCTCCCATTTTTGTCTTCCTTTTCCGGGCAGGAGACAGCAACATTGCAGAAGCAGGTTGGAAAAACAAACAAAGAAAAGGCAAACAAACTCTGGCACAAAGATCCATCAATAACGTTACAAAAATCTCACCATATATAAGCTTTTTTTTTTCCTGGTTAAAATTGTACATCTCAGAATTAAAACATCTTCATGAAAGCGTGTTTAAAAAAAAACAACTGTTCTTTTTTTCCTTAAACCATAAGTTCATAAGACTTCTCGACATTTCAGTGCAACATTTCTTTTTTTAGGTGGAGTCCTGCAGCATCCTTTCAGACTTCTTGTTGAGTCAGCATCACATACAAAAAAAGTTCACTCGGTCAACTTAACACCCAATCAAGTTCATGTGTGTCACATTAAAACTAATATTTGTCTTAAAACTGATCAATGTTGACTTGAAACAAAAGTACTTTTGTAAAATAAACCAAAAAACAAAAACAAGATAATCTATTCAGTTTCTCACAGGACTGCAATCTATTTGTGGCGGTGGATTGCAGGGGTGTGGGATAATAATGGCAACTAATTTGCATAACTTTCATGGAAACAAATAGTGGGGGAAAACCATGAAAACGAAACAAAAATGCTTAGAAAATCCAAATGAAGATTATTTCTTGATGTCACAACGTGCAGCAACAGCAGTCTCAAAAATTGCCCCATAAGACCAGAAAAAGTCACTAGGGTGGTTTTTGAATCCAAAAGGGCCTAAATATTTGCTAACTATAGTGAGAAAATCGCTAAAATGGCAACGCTGACTCCTCCTGCTACATCTTATTATTCTCTGGCAGAGCGAGTGTGTATGAGGTGTGTTATGAAGTCACAATGCCATATGCTGCATGGAGTTGTAGCGACAAGTTACATTCACAGACAGTCCCATCATAAAGTGTTTACGAGTATTGCCTAATCTATTTGTTGCAGACTACTCAAATAATAAAAACATTGCAGTAGTTCCAATATTGAACTATTTGGGTGATACAATTAAATCTATTTCAGTTTAAATGTCATGTATTCACTTGTGTGACAGTTGAGCATGTTAAAATGCGACTTAAAACATTGCCTGTACATGATGGTTTTAGAGTAGTCACAGTTTGACCCCGGAACATATTATTTTGAAATGAGTATTCATAAGTAAAGTGTATACATTGCAAATGAAAAGTGCTGTTTGTGACATCTCGGCCGTAGTTTGTGGCCATTGTTCATGAAAATGACGTCAAACAAGTGTTCCACCTGCCAGCACGCGACCACATAGTCTGAGGATGCTGCAGCCAACACCACCCTTCCGAGAGGCGACGCAACAACATCGCCATGGCAACCAAGGCCGTCAGCATCTACTCTCGCAACGCGGATGACCCTGAAGAGACCCTCGCTCCCTTCTTGGTGGGGGGGTCCAGTGTTACCCTGTTTGAAAGACAACCCACGAGTCTTTGCTCAGTCGCCTCAGTCATCATAACGACAGAACCCAAAGGACCACAACGATTCACCAAACAAAAAACGTCACATTACTTAGAAAAAAAAAAAGACTTTTGGGGAATCGTCCGCTTGAAAGAGTACTGCGGCGACGAAGAGGTGTTCTCTAGAAAGCAGAACTAGTAGAAATATATTAAAACTTATGTACAACATGATAGAACGTGTGCTGTGGAACCACACAATAATGTGGACGACGTAACACCTCCATTGTAGCGCACGCACACACACACACCAACAGCAACACGGTCTAGAACATGTCAAAAACATTTCCTAAGTGTGTGTTGTGTGAAGAAAACAAGGTGGCAAAAAAAGATGCAGGCGAAAAAGGCACTGTTGGAACACACACACACACACACACACACACGCACACACACACACACACACATACACGTCTTTCCTACTTTGTGTGGACCCACGTTTGGTTAGTAGGTTGTGAGGGCCCCCCTTTCCACTATAGCTAGAATGATGAAAGAATATATATCTAGCCCTAGATGGGAGTAAAGAGTTGCAACTAGGGATGTCCGATAATGGCTTTTTGCCCATATCCGATATTCCGATATTGTCCAACTCTTTAATTACCGATACCGATATCAACCGATATATACAGTCGTGGAATTAACACATTATTATGCCTAATTTGGACAACCAGGTATGGTGAAGATAAGGTACTTTTTTAAAAAATTAATAAAATAAGATAAATAAATTAAAAACATTTTCTTGAATAATAAAGAAAGTAAAACAATATAAAAACAGTTACATAGAAACTAGTAATGAATGAAAATGAGTAAAATTAACTGTTAAAGGTTAGTACTATTAGTGGACCAGCATCACGCACAATCATGTGTGCTTACGGACTGTATCCCTTGCAGACTGTATTGATATATATTGATATATAATGTAGGAACCAGAATATTAATAACAGAAAGAAACAACTCTTTTGTGTGAATGAGTGTGAATGGGGGAAGGAGTTTTTTTTGGGTTGGTGCACGAATTGTAAGTGTATCTTGTGTTTTTTTTATGTTGATTTCATACAAAAAACAAACAAACAAACAAAAAAAACAAACAAAAAAAAAACGATACCGATAAAAAAAACGATACCAATTATTTCCGATATTACATTTTAAAACATTTATCGGACATCCCTAGTTGCAACCTCACTTCAGAATGCAAAACACACAAAGTAAAAAAAATATTTTACTTCTGTAGTTGTGAGGACCAGGCAAATGTCCTCACAAGTCAAAAGGTCCTCACAGAAAGGGTGGTTTATCAAGTGTATGTCCACACAAGGACGGTGAGACAAGTGCACACACACACACACACACACACACACACACACACACACACACACACACACACACACACACACACACACACACACACACACACACACACACACACACACACACACACACACACACACACACACACACACACTGGTTATCATTTGGAATGGGGACCAAGTTTTTGATCATCACTTGTGGGGACCACCCTTTCTACAGGTTGTGGAGGCATAAAAACAATGATGTAAAATGGCCACTGCCCAGGTAGCTCATACACGTCTTTAAATCTCTGGATTGATGAAGTAATGTGCTGATCATTCTTACTGGGGACCCTGGGGGGGAAAAAGAGTTAAAATGGTTCATGGAGGACCAAATTTAAATAGTTTTGCATAATCTCCTGCAGACAAACCACCTTCGTTATGGGGACCAGGTGGAAGTGATTCACACAGAAGAAGTGTGAGCAGAGCGGCGAGTGCAGTACCAGCTACAGCCCGATGAGGGGGCTGCTGTGCAAATGTCTCACACTCAAACTAACCAGTAAACATGTTTTATGGGCCAAAGCTTAAAAATCACTTAGGCATCTTCAGAATGGATCTGACTATCATTTAAAAAGGTTTCCCTTTAGGGGACCTGTTTTTTTTGTCCCCATACCGTCAGAGGTCCCCTAAAGGTGACTGTGTAAACAGAGCGATGTCCACCATTAAGTAAGCATTACCATAACACACACACACACACACACACACACACACACACACACACACACACACACACACACACACACACACACACACGTTAAATGAAGACGTGCATGAACGCAAACACACTTAAGGTCATTTCTGTTTAAAAAAAACATGATTTTGTTTACTGACTTGCGCTCAACACCAGCACGTGATCACAGGAAGTCAACACACTCACACAAAAAAAACAAAAAACAAATAGAAATCTTCTTTTTTGCTGTACAGTTTCTTTACACACAGTGCCCCCTACTGGTCAGTCCCTTCCACTGACACTCCTGAGTAGAAAAAAAGATGGCGTCTGCTCGCTGTCAGCCCATCCTGAAGTCCCGTCGGCGGCCTCAAGCCGCCCGGAGCTCCAAGCTCTTGATCGACGGTCCCGGCAGAGCACCGCCTGCCGCTCGGCGCCGACCTCACGCCTCCGAGTAGTTGCTCTGTCCGTTCATCTTGTCCTTCTTGAGCTTGACGCCGTCCACCAGCTCAAAGTTGTAATTCTCCAGGGCGGACAAGTTCCTGTCCGTCATGGCACCCTGCGAGCAGGCGCAGTAGAGCACCACGCCGCAGATGGCGCCCAGGAAGACGCCCAGCGCCGACATGGCGATGATGGTGATGAGGATGGGGTCCAGCGTCTTCAGCATGTTGCTCGGGTCGTCGACGTCGCCCGTGTCCTGCGACAGAGAGTCCATGGCTGCGAGGGGGACAACGAGCACATGGGGTCACCAGCGTGTCACACCACAATAAATCACTACGGTCAAAAGTTGACATACACTTGTAAAGAACATAATGTCATGGCTGTCTTGACTTTCCAATCATTTCTACAACTCTTATTTTTTTGTGAGCACATTCATGAAGTTTGGTTGTTTTATGAATTTATTATGGGTCTACTGAAAATGTGAGCAAATGTGCTGGGTCAAAAGTATACATACAGCAATGTTAATATTTGCTTACATGTCCCTTGGCAAGTTTACCTGCAATAAGGCGCTTTTGGTAGCCATCCACAAGCTTCTGGTTGAATTTTTTGGACCATTCCTCTTGACAAAATTGGTGCAGTTCAGCTAAATTTGTTGGTTTTCTGACATGGACTCGTTTCTTCAGCATTGTCCACATGTTGAATGAATGAATGAATTTTATTTATTCCGGCAGACATTGTATATAGCAGGGGTCACCAACCTTTTTGAAAGCAAGAGCTACTTCTTGGGTACTGATTAATGCGAAGGGCTACCAGTTTGATACACACTTAAATAAATTGCTAGAAATAGCCAATTTGCTCAATTTACCGTTAACTCTATGTTATTATTAATAATTAATGATATTTACACTTAATTGAATGGTTTAAAAGAGGAGAAAACACCAAAAAAAAGACAATTAAATTTTGAAACATAGTTTATCTTCAATTTCGACTCTTTAAAATTCAAAATTCAACCGAAAAAAAGAAGAGAAAAACTAGCTAATTCGAATCTTTTTGAAAAAATTAAAAAAAGAATTTATGGAACATCATTAGTAATTTTTCCTGATTAAGATTAATTTTAGAATTTTGATGACATGTTTTAAATAGGTTAAAATCCAATCTACACTTTGTTAGAATATATAACAAATTGGACCAAGCTATATTTCTAACAATGACAAATCATTATTTCTTCTAGATTTTCCAGAACAAAAATTTTAAAAGAAATTCAAAAGACTTTGAAATAAGATTTAAATTTGATTCTACAGATTTTCTAGATTTGCCGGAATAATTTTTTGGAATTTTGATCATAATAAGTTTGAAAAAATATTTCACAAATATTCTTCGTCGAAAAAACAGAAGCTAAAATGAAGAATTAAATTAAAATGTATTTATTATTCTTTACAATAATAAAACATTTTTTTACTTGAACATTGATTTAAATTGTCAGGAAAGAAGAGGAAGGAATTTAAAAGGTAAAAAGGTATACGTGTTTAAAAATCCTAAAATCATTTTTAAGGTTGTATTTTTTTCCCTAAAATTGTCTTTCTGAATGTTATAAGAAGCAAAGTAAAAAAATTAATGAATTTATTTAAACAAGTGAAGACCAAGTCTTTGACATATTTTCTTGGATTTTCAAATTTTATTTGAGTTTTGTCTCTCTTAGAATTAAAAATGTCGGGCAAAGCGAGACCAGCTTGCTAGTAAATAAATAAAATTTAAAAAATAGATGCAGCTCACTGGTAAGTGCTGCTATTTGAGCTATTTTTAGAACAGGCCAGCGGGCTACTCATCTGGTCCTTACGGGCTACCTGGTGCCCGCGGGCACCGCGTTGGTGACCCCTGGTACATAGCAACACTTCATCACTCTTTGTAATTTGACAGACATGCAACGGCACACACCGAAAAGGGATACGGGGGAAAAAAGCATGTCCCGCCCCTAATTTACAATCAACTTATATGTTGGTTATATAGTCCAAGTTTCAACAGCAGATTTGATGGATACATGACAATTTCAGAACAAGAATAACATATGCTGGAAAACACTTTGTCAATAGTTAAAGTACCAATGATTGTCACACACACACTAGGTGTGGCAAAATTATTCTCTGCATTTGACCCATCACCCTTGATCACCCTCTAGGAGGTGAGGGGAGCAGTAAGCAGCAGCAGTGGCCGCGCCCGGGAATCATTTTTGGTGATTTAACCCCCAATTCCAACCCTTGATGCTGAGTGCCAAGCAGGGAGGTAACGGGTCCCATTTTATAGTCTTTGGTATGACTCGACCGGGGTTTGAACTCACGACCTACCGATCTCAGGGCGGACACTCTAACCACTAGGCCACTGATAGCATTGAGCGACTATGAGATTAGCTCCATCTTGCCTGGGTATCTTTCGTCTTCTGAAGCCTTGTCTGGTGTGTTATGTCCCTTATTCCACAGTGAGTTATTTTGCACCTGTGTGCCACAGTTCAGATAGTCCAAACAACTAGTCATGTTTTTGATAGTTTCCCAAAAACACATTTTTTACCGCAAAGTTGAACACTCTTAGGCTAGAAGACGCTCACATTGTCCACATGTTTAAGTCAGGACTTTGGGAAGGCCATTCTAAAACCTTCATTCTAGCCTGATTTAGCCATTCCTTTACCACTTTTGACGTGTGTTTGGGGTCATTGTCATGTTGAAACACCCAACTGCGCCCAAGACCCAACCTCCGGGCTGATGATTTTAGGTTGTCCTGAAGAATTTGGAGGTAATCCTTATTTTTCGTTGTCCCATTTACTCTCTGTAAAGCACCAGTACCATTAGCAGAAAAACAGGCCCAGAGCATAATACTACCACCACCATGCTTAACTGCTTAACGGTAGGGATGGTGTTCCTGGGATTAAAGGCCTCACCTTTTCTCTTCCAAACATATTGCTGGGTATTGTGGCCAAACAGCTAAATTTTTGTTTAACCTGACCACAGAACTTTCCTCCAGAAGGTCTTATCTTTGTCCATGTGATGTGAATTATGTCAGATGAAACAGAAAAGAACCAAACTTCATGAATGTTTTTTGTGACCAACAAGTATGTGCTCCAATCACTCTATCACAAAAAAAAAAAAGAGTTGTAGAAATGATTGGAAACTCAAAAGACAGCCATGACATTATGTTCTTTACAAGTGTAGGTAAACTTTTGACCATGACTGTATATGAGAAACTCAGCTGGAAACATACGCAAGATGAAGATCTCAGTGGGCGGAGATGGAGAAACTTCCGGATCTAAAGAAGACAAAGAGTCATTGAAAGTGAAAAACAAGACACACAAATCATAGTCAGAGCAACAGGTGGCGCTGTAACACCTGATTATAAAACCGTAGCTAACACTTTAGTATGAGGAACATATTCTAAAGTAACAAACACTTAATTTAGAGTTATTTGGACACTAGGGGAACATATTCTAAGTAATTTAGAGTCGACCCCGAAGGGAATAAGCGGTAGAAAATGGATGGATGGATGGTTAGGGTTAGGGTTAGAGGGTTAGGTTGTATAAGAAGGCCATGCAGAATAAGGCATTAATAAGTACTTAATAATAGGGTTAGAGGGTTAGGGTTAGGGTTAGGTTGTATAATAAGGCCATGCAGAATAAGGCATTAATAAGTACTTAATAATAGGGTTAGAGGGTTAGGGTTAGGGTTAGGTTGTATAATAAGGCCATGCAGAATAAGGCATTAATAAGTACTTAATAATAAGGTTAGGGTAAGGGTTAGGTTGTATAATAAGGCCATGCAGAATAAGGCATTAATAAGTACTTAATAATAGGGTTAGAGGGTTAGGGTTAGAGGGTTAGGTTGTATAAGAAGGCCATGCAGAATAAGGCATTAGTAAGTACTTAATAATAGGGTTAGGGTTAGGGTTAGGTTGTATAATAAGGCCATGCAGAATAAGGCATTAATAAGTACTTAATAATAGGGTTAGGGTTAGGTTGTATAATAAGGCCATGCAGAATAAGGCATTAATAAGTACTTAATAATAAGGTTAGGGTAAGGGTTAGGTTGTATAATAAGGCCATGCAGAATAAGGTATTAATAAGTACTTAATAATAGGGTTAGGGTTAGGGTTAGGGTTAGGTTGTAAAAGAAGGCCATGCAGAATAAGGCATTAATAAGTACTTAATAATAAGGTTAGGGTAAGGGTTAGGTTGCATAATAAGGCCATGCCGAATAAGGCATTAACAAGTACTTAATAATAGGGTTAGGGTTAGGGTTAGGTTGTATAATAAGGCCATGCAGAATAAGGTATTAATAAGTACTTAATAATAGGGTTAGGGTTAGGGTTAGGGTTAGGTTGTATAAGAAGGCCATGCAGAATAAGGCATTAATAAGTACTTAATAATAGGGTTAGGTTGTATGATAAGATCATGCAAAATAAGGCATTAATAAGTACTTAATAATAAGGTTAGGGTAAGGGTTAGAGGGTTAGGGTTAGGGTTAGGTTGTAAAAGAAGGCCATGCAGAATAAGGCATTAATAAGTACTTAATAATAAGGTTAGGGTAAGGGTTAGGTTGCATAATAAGGCCATGCCGAATAAGGCATTAACAAGTACTTAATAATAGGGTTAGGGTTAGGGTTAGGTTGTATAATAAGGCCATGCAGAATAAGGCATTAACAAGTACTTAATAATGACTAGTTAAGAGCCAATATGTCACTAATTTGCATGTTTATAAGCAACTAATTAATGGTGAATATGTTCCCCATACTAAAGTGTTACCAAACCATATTAACCAATCAGGAAGCCGAAGAAAGCCATGAGTGGAAAATACAACAAGAACCAGGGAACATGAATGAAAGAACTGCAGTGCTGTACATGAGGAAATACCTTTACAGAAGTCACTGTTGAGTCCGTCCAAAACCTGGATGTCGTCCACAGCGATGTGTCCTGTGCTGCGTCTGTCGGCCACGCCCTCCACCACCACCTGGAGACACCACACGGTTCAGACTTCACATACAGACAGCAACATAAAAGCCAGAAAAGACGTACTCTGTAGGGGACACCAGATCTGGGTAGTAGAACTCGTCCTTCCCTCCACCGCGCCCCCTGGTGGCCGCTGACGGTCCACAGGATGCTTCCCCTCTGCTCCTCTCTCTCCTTGTCCTGTCTGATGTGCAGCACCCCGGGGTGCTGACCCGTCATGTGGTACCAGAAAGACACGCACAGGTGAGCATCCGGGGCCGTGACGGGCAGACTGGACAGCCTCGCCACTCTCTCCTCTTCTCCACTCGTCACCCAGGATTCGCTCAGCTGCATGTAGATGAAATTCCCTACTCGTCCTGCAGGGGGCAGCACAGGACAGGGTAAGTAAAGGACTGAGAAGGCAGGCTTAAAGGGGAACTTTGCCTATCATTCACAATCCCAATTTAAACTTTTTTTTAATGCATTATAATTTCTAATAAACGGCAAGTAGGAGGTGGCTAACAGTGTAGATAATGGGATCCATCTATTCCGCCCACAAGCCCTCTAAGAAAACATCTCAAAACCGCCAACAGTACTCCATTTACTGTACATGTCGTGACCTGAATATTTACCAAATATAGACAATCTTGTCATTATAAGCGCTAACACTGAGGAACTACTTTTAGCAGAGTCGTATTCAGCGGTAACTACGGTACATTACGCAGCTATTGACATACTGAGCCGGTAAGCTGCTGCATCCAACCTAGGTTCCATTCTAGAGGCTAACCTTTCCTGTGATAAAATGGCAACCAGGGTAATCAAAAAGGTTAACCAACGAACGAGATTTCTCTACAGAATTTCCTCTCTGGTCAACAAAAGCACCTTGAGGATTCTGGCGGGAACTCTCGTTCAACCCTTTTTCGATTACGCATGCACCTCCTGGTACCCTAGCACCTCCAAAACCCTCAAATCTAAACTCCAAACATCTCAGAACAAGCTAGTCAGGTTACTTCTAGACCTCCACCCCAGATCCCACCTCACTCCTACCCACTTCTCTAAAGTGGGCTGGCTCAAGGTGGAGGACAGAGTTAAACAACTTGCACTGAGCCTAGTCTATAAAATCCGCTACACCTCCCTGATACCGAAGTACATGTCAAACTACTTCCTTAACGTAAATGACCGCCATAACCACAACACCAGGGGGAGCTCCACTAACCACGTTAAACCCAGATTCCGAACTAACAAAGGTCTTAACTCATTCTCTTTCTATGCCACATCAATGTGGAATGCGCTCCCAACAGGTATAAAAGAAAGGGCATCTCTATCCTCCTTCAAATCCGCAATAAAAGTTCACCTCCAGGCAGCTACAACCCTAAACTAACACCCTCCCCGGATTGCTAATAATCAAATGTAAACAATCAAACGCAGATACTTTTTCTTATGCCTTCTGATCTCTCTCTCTCTCTCTCTCTCTCTCTATGTCCACTACTTGATGTCCATGTCCTACCCCCCCCCCCCCTCCACACCCCTGATTGTAAATAATGTAAATAATTCAATGTGATTATCTTGTGTGATGACTGTATTATGATGATAGTATATATGATAGTATATATCTGTATCATGAATCAATTTAAGTGGACCCCGACTTAAACAAGTTGAAAAACGTATTCGGGTGTTACCATTTAGTGGTCAATTGTACGGAATATGTACTTCACTGTGCAACCTACTAATAAAAGTCTCAATCAATCAATCAAATCGCCTCTGAGTTTGTGAAAGTTAATTAATTGTAGATCATAAATCACGCATCCCATTTGTATAGTAGAAGGATGTGGTTAGTTTGTTTTCATAATACACCTTACGGTGCAACCTGGACACATCATCAGTGATTCTCCCCGGGGTCATAGGGTGTTTCGGGTCTTAATCAAACACCCTCTCCCGGGCGACCCAGCCGAGGGTGATCAGTCCCTCGACTTGTGTCCAGGTAGCGCTCCACGCCACGCGTCCCCCCTCCGACGGTCTGCCCCGGGGTTGCGCCGGTGGTGCTTGGAGGTTCCAGGCACTGTGGGGAGTGTCCGGGCCTGGGTCCTCCTCCGTCTCATCAGGGCCGTACAAGGTACTGGCCCTGTGCGTTGCACCACGGGTTTCCTCAGGCAGCCTATCTTGATCTTATGTGTCTTCAGGGTTTTTCGCAGCGTTATATGGGTGCTCCCTTGCAGGAGCTGCAGCTTGGGATGCTACCCCTCCCTGCCCCGGTTGCCGTCTTTCCAGGCTGTCAACTGTCTCTCCAGTTGTCACCACTCTTTCGAGGTTGTCATCCAGCCTCTTCCTGGAAGTCAATGGCGATGCCATACTGGATCGGTTTCATAATACACCTTACGGTGCAACCTGGACACATCATAACTACGGCAACCTGGACACATCGTAACTACGGTACATTACGCAGCTGTTGACATACTGAGCCGGTAAGCTGTTGCATCGCCTCTGAGTTTGTGAAAGTTAATTAATCGTAGATCATAAATCACGCATCCCATTTGTATAGTAGAAGGATGTGGTTAAAACCAAGAAGTTGGTCAACTTTGACATTGATTGCGAGAAAGACACGAAAATACACTCGTTTGCGGCCACTTTTTATTTTATTTATTTTTATTTTTTTTACCTGCGCGAGGATTATTGTTAATTCTTCAACTGAACAGTCTGTGGGGTGAAAATATGGAACAGCCTGATTGATGAACTCAAACACTGTTCAAACATTGAGCATTTTAAGAAATTGTACAAATCTAATATTTTGGTTCGGTATAGTGAGGTCTCGGCTTATTTAGAATGTAAGTATGAATGACTTATATGACTTAGTGATGATTAGAGATGTCCGATAATATCGGCAGTCCAATATTATCGGCCGATAAATGCTTTAAAATGTAATATCGGAAATTATCGGTATCGGTTTTCAAAAAGTAAAATGTATGACTTTTTAAAACGCCGCTGTGTACACGGACGTAGGGAGAAGTACAGAGCACCAATAAACCTTAAAGGCACTGCCTTTGCGTGCCGGCCCAATTACATAATATCTACGGCTTTTCACACACACACACACACGTGAATGCAAGGCATACTTGGTCAACAGCCATACAGGTCACACTGAGGGTAGTCGTATAAACAACTTTAACACTGTTACAAATATGCGCCACACTGTGAACCCACACCAAACAAGAATGACAAACACATTTCGGGAGAACATCCGCACCGTAACACAACATAAACACAACAGAACAAATACCCAGAACCCCTTACAGCACTAACTCTTCCGCTACACCCCCTCCACCTCAACTCCGCCACCCCAACCCCGCCCACCTCAACCTCCTCATGCTCTCTCAGGGAGAGCATGTCCCAAATTCCAAGCTGCTGTTTTGAAGCATGTTAAAAAAAATAATGCACTTTGTGACTTCAATAATAAATATGGCAGTGCCATGTTGGCATTTTTTCCATAACTTGAATTGATTTATTTTTGAAAACCTTGTTACATTGTTTAATGCATCCAGCGGGGCATCACAACAAAATTAGGCATACTAATGTGTTAATTCCACGACAGTATGTATCGGTGTCGGTTGATATCGGAATCGGTAATTAAGAGTTGAACAATATCGGAATATCGGATACCGGCAAAAAAGCCATTATTGGACATCTCTACTGATGATGATTATATTGAGAATTGTAAGCACATTGTTCTGGGCAAATTGAGTTGTGTGGATCCAGATGAATGTGATAAAATGTGGTTCATATATATATATACACTTATATATATATATATATATATATATATATATATATATATATATATATATACACACGTATATATATATATATATATACATACACGTATATATATATATATACAGGTATATATATATATATATATATATACAGGTATATATATATACGTATATATATATATATATATATATATATATATATATGTATATATATATATATATATACATATATATATATATATACATATATATATATATATATATATATATATATATATATATATATATATATATATATATATAAAAAATATAAAGACAATATAACATACATCCATAAACGTGGATGCATATGCAAAAGTGCAATATATTTATCAGTACAGTAATCTATTTATTTATAGCTGCACCTTATTGATTTTTTATCCTGCACTACCATGAGCTAATGCAACGAAATTTCGTTCTTATCTGTACTGTAAAGTTCAAATTTGAATGACAATAAAAAGGAAGTCTAAGTCTATGTTGGCATCCCAGTGAGAGCAGGCCTTGTACAGTAAGTGATTGTTTTATTATGTTCATAGTTTGTATTTCTTGTTTAGCACTTAGCAATAGTGCTACCGTAATTTCCGGACTATAAGCCGCACCTGACTATAAGCCGCACCAGCTAAATTTAGGGGAAAAACAGATTGCTCCATGTATAAGCCGCACCCGACTATAAGCCGCAGGGTTTTGATGTGTAATTAGCGTAGTATATAGGGGTTCCTGCTACCACGGAGGGGATTGTCGGGACAGAGATGACTGTTTGGGAACGCAAAGCGTCCCATTTATTAACAATAAATCTTTCAATCATTCAATCAAACTTTCGCATCTTTGACATGGCAAACAGCATTCGTGCAGAGTACAAATAATACAACGGTGCAAAGTAATACAAAGTGCTCGCCTGTACGTTATCAAAATAACCAGCCTACCGGTATATGAAAAGTCAGTCTTTAATCATTGTGTCATCGTCTTCCTCCTGCGTACTAAAACCACCGAAATCCTCTTTGTCGGTGTCGGAGAAGAACAGGCCGTAAATAAGCCGCACCCTTGTATAAGCCGCAGGGACCAGAACGAAAAGGAAAAAGTAGCGGCTTATAGTCCGGAAATTACGGTAATTGTCTTATCACTCAGCTTCTAAAGCTTGTAGATCGTCCTCCGTATATTCAGGCTCAAAAATATAAAGTTGTGGATTGCCATTTGTCACAAAGTAGTCATTGGCCCCACTATGGACTGCACTGGGGGGTCCCAAAGTTGTCATTGTTGTCTCTCATGAAGTCTGCCATGATTAGTATTAGTTGTTGTTGTTGAAGGAAATAGCGAACGTTGTGATGCGATGTGGAATTAATACGCCGCTGTATGCTTCAAATGAGCAAAATATGTAAATAGTACATGTTAATGTGGATGTGCTCGTTACTACATCACATATGTACTTACAGCAGTATATAAAACATTGATGGAAGTTTTTGGATGTTTTTAGAGCGCTTTATAGACAACTTTCTATAGTGTTTATTTACAAATTATAATGCGTAAAAAAGAAAAACATATGTGTGCTTGTCTCAAATTAGGACTGTGAATGACAGCCAACATTCCAAAAAAGTCATCAACATAATAAAACACCAACATGACTTCTTACTTTCTACACATATTCTCCTTATTTTAACACCTTTTCCCCTCACCTTGGCACCTGGAGAATGTTTTATTAAAAATGTTTCATTTCATTTCACCTTTCCATCTCTTTTGTCATCTTTCTACTTACGCTCCAACATCAAATTCAAGGATTTTCCCCAAAGCACCACTCAGGATATGACTTGACCTTTCACCTCTATTTTTCTTTTATTCAAGCTGTTGGTAACGTCAAGGTGAGGTGAGCCTTTTCAAAGCTGCAGCTTATGTGAAAACATTACATGAATGATTTCCCATCTCCGAAGGCTGGCTAATGCTCTATAAAATATCACTTCCTGTTTGACATAGTCCATGTGGATGCCTACAGGAAGTCACAGGTGAAGAAAACGTGAGGTTGTTCGTTTATGGAGAAGCTTTAATAATCTGTAAAATGATTTGAATGACTTGGCTGGCAATGAAAACCATCAATAGACTTGATTAGAGGTGTTAACGATATGCCATTTTTGGTGTACTTTAAACTAATTTTGTGTAAACAAATTGAAAAATTAAAAAAAAAACACCGCAAGCAGTTGGCAGGTAATTTTCCAACAAATGTCATTCTTATTCAAATGACATTTTAGAATATATAATGGTTTAGAATGTTTATTTTTTTATTAAGTGAAAGGATGCAGACAAGTACAAAAGTCAGAGTTTGAAGAGTGAGTTATTATTCCATTTGTAGAAGTATTGCAGTATTAAAAGGGTAAGTGCTGCCATATTATCCACTTGTCTTTCACATTTACGTATCTCAGCACTTGATCTTAGGTCAAGCAGCAGAACAAGTGACTTTATCGACTGAAGGGGGTTTTCAAACTCCGGCTTCTCCTTGGCACTCTCGCTAGCCAATAACTGGATTGTGTTTGTTTACCGAGCAGCCGCGTAATGCCGTAAACCACAGACGTCAGACTCAAGGCCAGGTGCCAGATCTGACCTGCCACATTGTTTTATGTGGCCCACGAAAGCCTGTAAATAATGTGCATATAATAATTTGCCATAAGGGACAAGCGGTAGAAAATGGATGAATGTTCTTTCTTTCAATATGCATGTACTGCATGCAGTTGCATGTCTTCTAAACTTTAATATAATCTGATCATGCAACAAACATATTAACATATATTATAGACATTTTTTGTTATAATAAAAATAGATACTTGAAAAATATCTGCTTGTCATACCTGACTTATGATTTTAAAGCAAGTTCATTTGTACGTAAAAAATATATTAATCACATACAATTATGTAAAATTATTATGATTATTATATTATTATTATTATTATTATTATTATTATTATTATTATTATTATTATACACTAATATTTATATATATTCATTGTTACAAGCGGCCCTTTAAAGTCAGTCATAACTTGGATGTGGCTCTCAATGAAAACGAGTTTGACACCCCTGCAAACACTTCCTGTCCCCCACTTAATGTGTAAGGTGTGGGAACTCCGTACACCTCTCTACTGATCCAAATACTTCAACATTAGTGCTGTCAAACATTTTTTTGATCAGATTAATCACACTTTTGATTTGGATTATACTCGCTTGCACAATTTAAATCAACTTAAAAAAAAGACCCCAATATTTGCACACATATGATTACTTTTTAAATCAGATTTATCACACTTTTGCAATTGAATTAATCACGATTAATTACATGTAATTACTCCTTCGCATAACTTAGCTTAATTTAAAAAGACAACAATATTTGGGAACACATGTGCAGTCAAGCAATTAATATTTTGAATCAGATAAACCAGATTTTTGAAATTGGATTTATCATGATTAATCACAGGTTATTTGCTTGCATAATCTAAAATAAAAATACCCCAATATATAAACACAAATGTGTTGTCAAACGGTTAATTTTTAAATTACTTTTGAACACTTTTGAATTTGAATTAATCAGGGTTAATCACAGGTTTTTACTTGTTCGCATAATTTAAATTCATTTTAAAAGTTTAAAAGTTTTTTTTAAACTGGATTAATTACAGTTTTGATTTTGGGTTCTGAAATTGATTAATTACGATTGATCACAGGTTACTTGCTGCATAATTTAGTTTAATTTAAAAAAGACACACATACGCTATCAAATGATTCTTTCTTAAATCAGATTAATCACACCTTTGAATTTGGATTAATCACATTTAATCATGGGTTATTACTGCCTTGCGTAATTTAAATTCATTTAAAAATACCCCAATATTTGGACACAAATTTGCTGTCAAACGATTATTTATTAAAAAAAAAAAGATTGCTCAGCCTTTTGAAATTGGATTAATCACGATTAAACATATGTTATTACTAGTTTGCATAATGTAGCTTAATTTAAAAAGGACAGCAACTTTTGGATGCAAATGTGCTGTCCATAAATTTTTTTAAATTACATTAATCACACTTTTGAATTTGGATTAATCACGACTAATTGCAGGTTAATACTCGCTTGCATAATTTAAATTAAGTTAAAAAAGACCTAGTTACTTGGACAGAAACAATTTTATTGTTAGCATGTCATACAGGAACATTTTTAAACGTTTTTTCCACGTCATTTATTTGTTTTAAATTTGGTAACAGTTTTATCTAAGTTGAAGTGAAATTTGCACACCAATGGGAGTCTCTTCAATCATCTTTGCACATTGACCTAATGACTGATCAATAAAACAACCCTTTTCAGGTAACAATCCACATTTAAGGTAAAGGAGCATGTGCGGTCAAAATAAATTGGGTGAATAATCTGCATAAAAATACATGATTACCGTATTTTACGGACTATAAGGCGCACTTAAAATCCTTTTTTTCCCTCAAAACTCGACAGTGCAGCTTATAACCCGGTGCGTCTAATGTTTGGAATAATTCTGGTTTTGCTTAACGACCTTGAAGCCATTTTTTTTTTGGTACATGGTGTAATGATAATTGTGACCAGTAGATGGCAGTCAAATATAAGAGATATGTGTAGACTGCAATATGATAGCAATATGACACAAGTAAACAACACCAACATTAAAATTTTCCATTGAAAATATAGAACATTACACACGGCGCTCAAAAATCCATCAAATTGTTTTAGTACGACTTTGGTAAGCTATGAAGCCGCACCGCTTGATGGATTGTCGGCGCATTAAACATACAAGTATTATTATGGTGTGTGTATAAGGTAAGACATATCTGGCGTTTTGTTTCGCAATATTATGCAAAGGCAACTTTTCTTACCTTCTGGTACCTGCTGATCTGTATTTGCGATCTGCATAAATCCTTAAAAATTGCGCGCCTCCGCCTTTGTAGTCCGTGCCGACACCGTAGTTGATAAGCTTCTTCTTTTTCCCTATCTTCTTGTTATGGGACATTAATCCTCCGCTGTTGCCATTTCTAATATAAAGTAGTATAAAGTTATTACTTATATCCGTCAGTAAACTCGCCATGAAAGCGCTAAAACATACCGGTGTAGTGAGTTTACATTATTCACCCAAGGAACTTTAGTTATTAGAGTTGCGGTCGGACGGTTTTTCATGGTACACATTTCCGGCCTCGTTGTTGTTTCCGGATGAGGAGATGCTTCTCCGTTATTGATTTAAGTAAAGTCTGAATATCAGTAAAACAGTTAGCTCTATCTTTTGACACTTCTTCCACTCCCGTCTTTGCACGATACACCGCTACAACAAATATGACGGGGAGAAGACGCTGCCGAAGGTAAGGCACGTAAATAAGACCGCCCACAAAATGGTGCATCCGGAAGCGACTGTCAGAAAGCGGCTTGAAGATGATCTGTAAAACGTAATCTGTGCAAGATTTTGACCAAAGAACCACCATTACATGTTATGTCAGGGGTCACCAACCTTTTTGAAACCAAGAGCTACTTCTTGGGTACTGATTAATGCGAAGGGCTACCAGTTTTATACACACTTAAATAAATTGCCAGAAATAGCCAATTCGCTCTATTTACCTTAACTCTATGTTATTAATAATTAATTATATTTATCTTTGTGGAAACACTGATCATCTTAATGATTTCTCACAATAAATATATATAGAAACAGATAAATATCAATATGCAACACTTTATTTTTATATTTTCTCTAAGTGCACATTTTTCAAATTGAAAATTTTCAAATGATCACTTCTAAGACAGTCTTGTGAAATCACAATATCCCATTTTAACTAGCTAGCCACTAACATTTTTGAACAAATCATTAATTACTTTGCACCATGTTTGTACAAATAATAACTCATGTAAAATACAAAAGTCAACTCTCAAATTTTTAAATAAATCATGTCACACTTTGAACTGGACACCAAATCTGTTATCTGTTTCTTTGTCAGTTAGCGAAGACCAAGTCTTTAAAATATTTTCTTGGATTTTCAAATTCTATTTGAGTTTTGTCTCTCGTAGAGTTAAAAATGTCGAGCAAAGCGAGACCAGCTTGCTAGTAAATAAATACAATTTAAAAAATAGAGGCAGCTCACTGGTAAGTGCTGCTATTTGAGCTATTTTTAAAACAGGCCAGCGGGCTACTCATCTGGTCCTCACGGGTGACCTGGTGCCCGCGGGCACCGCGTTGGTGACCCCTGTGTTATGTAGACCACAAGGAAGTGTTTTACATTTAGAAAAAAAAATAAAATAATATGACTCCTTTAATGCGCCCTATAATCCGGTGCGCTTTATGTATGAAAAAAGATCGAAAATAGACCATTCATCGGCAGTGCGCCTTATAATCCGGTGCGCCCTATGGTCCGAAAAAATGGTAATACGTTTTTTTGTGGTTAATCGCATGCGGTAACACATTAACTTCGACAGCCCTATTAGATATCCAAATCCATGTACTGTTACACTTCTGAGTACTTGTCAACGTTTTATGCTGGATTATTATGAATTGAAGTGTTTCTTCCAACATGGTGGACATTTTTTACATGGGGTGGTTTTGTTTGGAATTCTTGTTAAAAAGCTGCTGCAACACACTCAGTTGTACGAACACACGTCTTACCCGTGTGGTCGAGAGTCGGCAGTCTGTGTGCGGTCGGAGCGCCGCTGGTCTGGATGAGCCACTCTGCGCCGGAGCGCGTTTCCGTGGTCCAACCGCAGAAGGAGGCGAAGTCAAAGTTGCAGGCGAACCACAAGTATTCTGCAACCCAGAGGAAAGAGACTGGTGGTTACACACTGGAAGCTGGAGCACCATATACTGTGGCCATGTTTGGCTGGGAAACAGCTATGACATGACGGACACCCACCACGCTATTAAGATAGCAGTATGTTGGATAGATGATGTATTGGATGTTACGAAATGATGGTTTACACTAAACATACAGTACATATAATGACTGACTGTACATCTGCTGTGCTTGTATTTTTACACCGACTGGACAAAGACTCAACATCCTGTTTCTGGGCTGCTTTCAGGCTCTTTTCCCAGCAGCTTGAGGAAGGGTCTGCTTGTAACATCAATAATCCACAGCTATTTCCACAGAAAAAAGGACAAGGGAGGGAGAGGGGGCATGCACCAAACTAAATCCTCCTGCAGATGCATTAGTGGAGAGACAGAGATGCTGCCGGAGGGCGTTTTCCTCCACGAAACCCCTCCAGACAACACACATGTTTGGGATCAGGAGCGTGACAGGGAAAGGGCGTGGCGTCACCAACATGCGGGTGTGGCTCTGAGAAAAAACTTAAAATGGAACAAAATGTCTAAGAAAAAGTTCCCACCCTATACACCAGTTGTGGAGCAGTACATTTAGGATTTCTTGAGAAACATCAGGTAACTGCGCTAACCTGTGCACCTTCAAAACCAGGCCTGGCCCTAACCAATCTGGCGCCCTAGGCAAGATTTTAGGTGGCGCCCCCCCACATCGGCAGTGAAGTGTATATACTCACAAGAAACCGAATAGCTTTGTCTTCGACCTTTTTTTTACTTAAAGAAAGCAAATTAACATATTATATGAGAATGTTGTTATGATTATCTTTAACCGAATCACAGCAGTGCTCAAATTAAACAGCATTCCCTCTCATGTGATATTGCTTAATTAACATTAATGATGTGCACTTTAACAACTAGGCGTACAACTATACCTAATATATAAAGGGGTGGAAAAGTGACTATTACCTGCAGGGCAAACATTAGCTAACCAGAAGGCAATAACAATGTAAACAAAAAACACCTGCTTAAAATATCTAATACAAATGTCCCTGAGGAATGTAAGGTGGGAGTACTGTAATTACCTAACGTTACATTATTATTTTCCATAACAATTTAGCCCCCTCCACAATATTAACCCGACGTTAAAAAAGAACTAGCTATTTATTGATTAGCAATTGCCGAATCATGTAACATTAGCTTAATGCTAAAAAGCCAGGTTACTATCACATTCTGTAACAGACAAATAATTTAATGTAGGCTAACGTTACTCGTATACCTGCTACCTTTGTCTTTTTCTCGTTTCTCCTCCTCTTCTTTTCTATTTTTTTTCCCCTGGGCACCTGACAGTTTTGGCCGTTTTGACATTTGTGGTGACGTCCAAAAAGAGTCATGATACGGGAAGGGAGGGGGGGCGTAATGTTGTAACAAATAATATTTCTATTAAATAGGCTTTATTTTGCATTTTAATTAACGTGGGATTATTTTTTGCATTTAGAAATCATAGTACCAACTTTTTTTTTCTTTTTTTTTTTCTCCAACATTTGTGGCTCTGGTGTGGCGCCCCCTGATGGACGGCGCCCTTAGCATTCGCCTATACGGCCTATGCCACGGGCCGGCCCTGTTCAAAACCCACCTTTTTAAACTGGCTCCGAATCTTCAATGCTTTTATTTTATTCAATGCTTTTTTGTAGAGATGTCCGATAATATTGAACTGCCGATATTATCGGGCGATAAATGCTTTAAAATGTAATATCGGAAATTATCGGTATCGGTTTCAAAATTATCGGTATCGGTTTCAAAAAATAAAATGTATGACTTTTTAAAACGCCGCTGTGTACACGGACGTAGGGAGAAGTACAGAGCGCCAATAAACCTTAAAGGCACTGCCTTTGCGTGCCGGCCCCGTCACATAATATCTACGGCTTTTCACACACACACGCGAATAATAATAATAATACCTGGGATTTATATAGCGCTTTTCTAAGTACCCAAAGTCGCTTTACATGTAGAACCCATCATTCATTCACACCTGGTGGTGGTAAGCTACTTTCATAGCCACAGCTGCCCTGGGGTAGACTGACGGAAGCGTGGCTGCAATTTGCGCCAACAGCCCCTCCGACCACCACCTATCATTCATCATTCAATTCACCGGTGTGAGTGGCACCGGGGGCAAGGGTGAAG
Source organism: Entelurus aequoreus (assembly GCF_033978785.1). Lineage (NCBI taxonomy): Eukaryota > Metazoa > Chordata > Actinopteri > Syngnathiformes > Syngnathidae > Entelurus > Entelurus aequoreus. The sequence continues at coordinate 45,813,036 of NC_084746.1, read as the reverse complement.
GACAAGGGAGGGAGAGGGGGCATGCACCCAAGGACACAACGGCAGCGATTTTTATTTTGGATGGTAAGAGGCGGGGAGCGAACCTGCAACCCTCAGGTTTCTGGCACGGTGGCTCTACCCATTCTGAAATTCTTCACCAGTATTAAAACAAAATATAGACACGTTTGGCGGCACTTATACTTGATTCAAGTCTCTCGTCCATCAGACATGCTCATAGCTCAAATGAGTCAATTCCACTATTTCTTATTATTTTTTCCAGGAAGCGAGCCTTTGGAATAGGGTAGAGTTTGACTCGTCACCGTCCCTTGTTTTTTTCATTTTGTACGATCCATTTCAATCCAGTTTGTTGCTTGCTTTCACATTGTAAACAAAGCCTTTATCCAACAAGTACACAATGCACCCAACAATTCATTGCAAAATCACGTGGCCTTTCGAGCCCTGTATTAATGTACTTTTATATTTTGTACCTTTGAGTGCTTAGTTTTAACATAACTCCATTGTAAAGACTATCAATAAATAACCTCAAGTTGGAACTTTTTTTTTTTTAAATCTCTAATTAAAGGTACTGTTTACATATCTCCCAATCTAAATTTCAACATTCAGGGCATAATTCTATATGTCCTTAAACCAGGGGTGTACAAAGTGCAGCCTGTGTTACATTGTAGTCATAAAATAAGCAGCAACAATGAAAAAATACAGCAAAACAATATATTGTAAAAAGAAAAAGACTAGACTAGATCTGACCAATCTAAGTCTATGAGCATGAACTGAAGAATCCAACTTGGGTGAGAGGCAAAATCTCTTACCATGAATTGATTTACGTGGACCCCGACTTAAACAAGTGGAAAAACTTATTCGGGTGTTACCATTTAGTGGTCAATTGTACGGAATATGTACTGAACTGTGCAATCTACTAATAAAAGTTTTAATCAATCAATCAATTATAAGACAAACCAAACAGTATTATGTTGATACTAGGGCTGTCAACTTTACCGTGTAAACGCACGTGATAAATTATTATTATTATTTTTTTTATCACATTATCATATACAGTACGAGTGAAGATTAAACACATTCGGGTTAAAATTGAACCCGGCAGATGCGCACATTGTTACATGGTCTGTGATCGTGATGAGAGGCGGCCAATTTCGCATCAAAACAGAACTTTGGATAAAACTGAGGTAAATTGATGATATTGCAGCAACAAACACTCTTATCATCGGCGAAACACGTACTCGAGGATGGCGCCCATAGCATGAATGCTACATCCACAACAAGCGGAGAAGAACGCTACGCTGGCAGTCAATGTTGTCAATAAAAGTTCAACATATGCCTTTGCTAAATGGACAGCCACTGCATGTAGGACATATAACATCTGTGAAGACCAAATCCTGCATAATATAATAATACAATAAGAGTACTACACAAACAAGAGCATCAAGTTGCAACTACTGGCTTAATGTTAAAGTATTTTGCTTAGTAGAGAACATTGGACTCACAACGAGCTGGGGGCGCATTGTACCAAGAAAAGAGATCAACATTGTCACCAGAAGAGGTAAACACCTGTTTGTTGAAACAACTGGTTAAACTAAAGAAATTTAATTACAGATCTAAATGGTGCACTATGTTAAATAGTTTATGAGTGCGTTTATGACATTTTCGATTAGTAACTGCACCTTGTTTGCAATATTATTGCAAATACTTTTAAAATGTGCACTTAAGTCTTACTATACTTACTGTCACCAAATTTTGAGCAAAACAATGACTTGCAGTTCTGTAAAACGCAAAAAAAACATCCCTGTAGGACATTCTGACTACCAAATTGCATTTGTATCCAAATATTGGGGTATTTTCTTAAGCACATTTTTATACATGCAAGCAAATACAAACCTATGTGTAAACAGTTTAAGAGAGTGATTAATCAGATTTTTTTTTTAAAATCAGTTGACATCCCTAGTTGATACTAATAACACAGATTTGTCTTGAAATATATTTCAATTTTTTTAGCCCTTAAAAAGAAAATACATGTATCATAGCCAATTATGCAAATTATATGATATTGACACCGCCACGCTCCACAATACCCCTGGCCATGCCCCCACCACCACAAATAGATTGGCAATATGCGGGAAACACTGTATCAGTATATATTGCTCTTTGAATATTCTGTTCATTTTACTTTTATTGTAAAGTGTCTGAGTTTTTAGAAAATATTTTAATGAAATGTAATATTATAATGGCTCTGCTATTAGGTGGCGACTTGTCCAGGGGGTACCCCGCCTTCCGCCTTGCATGCCAGGCCTGGAGTTGGTGCTGTGACTGTCACTACATCAGCATGTACTTAAGTCACATGACTGTGCTGTAAAGTAAATGTACTCCATGATGGAGTTAACAGCACAACTGTGCATCATGTTTACACTCAGCATTTTTTTTAAAACGTCTACAATTTCAAATGCTTCCCACTTGTTGTTGTCAGTTATTATCAACGTCCAGGAAAAAAAAAGAGGTTGGTGTAAAAGGCCTCTTTGTGTGATGAGAGGCTAATAGGATGCAGAGATGAGAGGTCCGCCCAAAGTGAGCTGTCTTCACTCTTCACACCATGTTTTGGCCGCACTAATTGAGACCCAGGAGGCCTTCGTGTGTTGGCTCCAGCTTTTAATGCAACCTTCTCACCGCTTCTCTCTGTCTTTTGCATTTTGTCCATCTTTCTTCCTCTTTGTTCTGTCAGACGTTCTTCGACCGCTTGTCTGTTCTGGCTCCATTACTACTCGCCTCTACAAAAAAGGCAGGGTTGAACGAAGGGACGCTCCGTGCTCTTGGAGGATAATTTCGCATAATTCATAGTACTCTGGTAGGTGTCGTCAATCACTTGCAATAGGAACATTAAATATGCACACTATTGTAGGGGCTAGAGATTTGACGTTTGCGAATGAATCAAGTCCTTAAAATGGCTGTTTTAAGTGAACGAAGAGCCGATTCGCAACTGCGAGCTGTTCGTTTGGGAGCCGTTTTTTTATGCAATTGCTCACGCTGTACGTGCATGTGTGGCATAATTGGTAACTGGAATAGAAAATGAGTCAGTCAAAGAAAACCTTGCTGCATTGGGATTATTTTTTTTGCTTTATTGTTCTGATGTGAATACGTAAAGTAGTTTAAGCAAAAACACAAGGTAGGGTAGTACAATTCTGTATTCACATTTTTATTCTGTCCTAATTTGTATTGTAGTTTTATTGATACTTTTTATACACATATATAAATTGTATTTTTATTATGTGTGTATTTTCTTTCTGTATTGATAAATGCTCTTATATTATTATTAATTTTTAAGTGAGGGAACATTTTTAAAAAAATGGAGATATCTTTGCCAAACAAAGCACAGGGATATGGAACCACCTCATTGACAGCGAAAACACAACAAAAATAAAGTCAATCTTTTGAACGGCTCTGCAAGATCTGGCTCCCGTCAAAGAGCCATACATATTATCTGTGGGAGTGGCGAGTAATTGAGCATGCTGGGGTTTTGACTTTTGGATTATTTTGAGTGTTTGTATTTTAATTCTAGTTCGGGATGTAACGGTATCAAAATCTAACGGTACAATATTATCACGGTATTAAAGGGGAACTGCACTTTTTTTTTGGAATTTTGCCTATCGTTCACAATCATTATGAAAGATATGACGACGGATGGATTCTTTTTTAATGCATTCTAAATATTAAATAAACGCAAATAAAAGTCTGCTCACATCGGAGTCAATGGGAGCTTCACTATTTCGCCAATAAAACCCAATTAATAACCATTCAAAAACCGCCATCAATAGTCCATTTGCATTTCTTGAGTTGAATGTTAACCAAGTATAAGTGACATTGTTATTAAAAGCGCTAACACAGACAAACTATAGCCGCGGCGTGATCACTACCATGTGTGCCAATAATTACATCATCGAGTGGTCTGCTCGCTTCCTTGCTCTCTGGAAGTTTATTCTGGATCATAAATCATGCTTCTCACCTGCACAGAAGAAGTCTGACTAGGTATTCCAACAAGTTGGTACAATTTGACAGCCATTTAGGACCCGAAAATGGCCACAACGACACAAAAAGACGCCTGGCCCTGACGGCCCCCGCTGTGGAGAGGATTCTGGGAGATGCAGTTTATTTTTTAAAGCGCCAGAAAAAAACTACACACCAATTGTTTGTTAGACCCCGTCTAGGCATTATTGTGAAGACTTTGAAACCGCAATACCGAGGTATCTACAATCCACAACACCATTACATCCCTAAATCTAGTATGAATTGTGATTATTATGAATAAACTGCGAGATGCAATGACATTCCTGTCCTTCCATGACTTAGTTACGCCGCACATGTGCATGATAGAATCGTGTCGTGCCGGAGCCCAACTCCTCAATATTCAAACGATGTGAAGTGGGCCTAGACATTGTACCATTAGCTCAGATTGTATCCACCCTAAATGTCCTCTGCTGACATAAATGTAACAATTAACGCTAACTCAGTCCAGCATCACCTTTCAATGGATACGGTGTGACAGTAGAGCAAGATAACATTGCATGTTAGCAATTAGCGACTAACAACAATGAGAAGAAATGTGATTTGTGTGAAAGCTGATGCCTAAAGAAACCTGACTCCCAGGTGTAAACCTTGGATCCCGCCTCCAAGCTCCAGATGGACTTGGGGAAACTGTTTTTTTCTCCCTCCGAGGGTTGAATAAAGTGATCCAAGATGCCATATATGATACAGTCGATATTCTCTAGCGTGCATTCCTCATTCATGGACATGAAAGTGAGAGGATGTCTTGTTTGAAGTGGATCTCAAAGGTCCAAAACCAGAAAGAGGGCAGGAAGCGCTCACCTGGTATGAAGTCCATGACAGGGTCAGCGGCTGTGACGCCTCCCGCTGCACACAGATGGAACAGGCACGAAAGGGTCAAAGGTTAGCTGGTTTGGTCCCGCCCCCACAGATGCCTACACTTAATCTGCACACGAATATTTGCTTAACTTTACTTTGAAACCACGCAAGAGTTTGGAAGACACAAAAAAAAATGGGGTTTCTACATTAAAAAGGTAAACAAAGGGAAAACATGCTATAGAACAGTGTTTTTCAACCACACTAGTGTACCGTGAGATATTGTTTAGTGTGCCGTGGGAGATTATCTGATTTCACTTAATTGGGTTAAAAATATTTTTTGCAAACCAGCAATTATAATCCGCAAATGTGCTGTTGTTGAGTGTCTGTGCTGTCTAGAGCTCGGCAGAGTAACCTTGTAATACTCTTTCATATCAGTAGGTGGCAGCAGGTAGCTAATTGCTTTGTAGATGTCGGGAACGACGACAATGGTTTGCAGGTAAAAAGGTATCTAATGCTTAAACCCAAAAATAAAGAAAAGGCGAGTGCCGCTAAGAAAAGGCATTGAAGCTTAGGGATGGCTATGCAAAACTAAAATTGAACTGGCTGTAAAGTAAACAAAAACAGAATGCTGGACGACAGCAAAGACTTACAGCGTGGGGAGCAGACGGCGTCCACAAAGTACATCCGTAAATTACATTGCAATCAACAACAAGAAGTAAAACACTACACACAGGAAAACAGCAAAAAACTCAAAATAAGTCACGGTGTGATGTGACAGGTCGTGACAGTACACCTACTTTGAGACAAGAGCTATAGTGATGCATGGTTGGTTACGGTTTGAATTCATATCAAACAATTGCGAGAACGACTTTTTATTGTCAATATGAGCTGCTGAGTTTCATTTTTTTAATGTTTTCTGCTTCTGGTGTGCCTCAGAAATTTTTCAATGAAAAAAATGTGCCTCGGCTCAGAAAAGGTTGAAAAACACTGCTGTAGGATATAGAGAAAATAAATATATTTTGAAGGACAGTTGAGATGAAAAGCTGGGACTGAGTAGTCTACCTGTCATCGTGTCGTAGTCTTCAGGTGTGTCGGTCTTGGCGGACGGCGTGGTTACGGGGACGGTGATGGCCGACGTTGTGGTACCCCCAAATGTAGTCGAGGGAACGGTGGGACTGGGCGGAGTGGTGGGCGGGCTAGTCGTTGTGATGTCTGAATGAACAGGGAGGGATTTTAAATAACACTCATGAATATTCACGCATTCATCGTCTCTGCATTCATGAAAAATTCAACATCAATTAGGAAAACACAAGTTTTATTCACTGTCATGAAGATTTCAGTGTGGATAAATCTTTATATGACCATCGAGGCGAATCGAGTCATGATTCTTGTTCAACTCTGCCTGAGCTGAAGCAAGCAGCCCTCCAATTAGCATATGTAGGCCAGAAGGAAAGAAAATTATGTGCATGTAATTAAAAAAAAAAACATGTAAAGGTGGGCTGGAGGTGTGCTCTCGCTATGCCGTAGAGGATTCAGTGATAAAAGAGAAATGTGCGTCTTAAATTGGACTGTCGCTGTGAACACAGGAAGCTCCTTCTGATGAATGAACGAGTGTTCAATGCAGTTAAATTAAATGCTGCTTCACTGGCTGGCATTTCTATGAAAAGGCCTTTTTTACATAGTGTTTCATTGCTAATTTAGTCATATAAAAGCTGCTTCCACAGTTAAGAGCACTTTGGCTTTAATCATTGAAGTGCATCATAGTAAGTGCGGGTTTGTCTAATTAGCGTCTATTAGTATGACGATGCTTTAGTGAAAACAGAGCGTGTTATCGTCACATGCCAACGTTAGCACGTAGCAAACAGAGTCTAATGACATCGGTGACTGGAGGAAGGGCAAACACTTAGCAGACACACGGCGAAGATACCAGAAGGTAAAAGGAAGCTAACAGATGTTAACAGCGGCTGAGTGGTTTTTATTTAAATTTTTTGGTAACACTTCAGTATGGGAACATATTCTAAGTAACAAATGCTTAATTAAGAGTTATTTGGACACTAAGGAACATGTTGTAAGTAACAAAGACTTAATTTAGAGTTATTTGGTTAGGGTTAGGGTTGTTGCACTGCAAAAAGTCAGTGTTCAAAAACAAGAAAAAAAAAAACAATAGTTAGGGGTATTTTACTTGAACTAAGCAAAATTATCTGCCAATAGAACAAGAACATTTGGCTTGTCAAGACTTTCCAAAACAAGTAAAATGAGCTAACCTTAATGAACCCAAAAATACCTTAAAATAAGTATTTTTTCCCTAATAACAAGTGCACTTTTCTTGGTAGAAAAAACAAATATGAGACATTTTTTCTCAATATGTTGAAAAATATTCTTAAATTAAGTAAATGCTAGTGCCATTATCTTGACATAATGATATGCGCTCGGCATTACATTTCTTGCATTTTCACATCGATAAAATGACATCATCACCTTAAGTGCTCTTTCAATATATGTGTATATATATATATATATATCACAGATGTCCGATAAATGCTTTAAAATGTAATATCGGGAATTATCGGTATCGTTTTTTTATATCGGTATCGTTTTTATTTTATTTATTTTTTTATTAAATCAACATAAAAAACACAAGATACACTTACAATTAGTACACCAACCCAAATAATCCTCCCTCCCCCATTTACACTCATTCACACAAAAGGGTTGTTTCTTTCTGTTATTAATATTCTGGTTCCTACATTATATATCAATATATATCAATACAGTCTGCAAGGGATACAGTCCGTAAGCACACATGATTGTGCGTGCTGCTGGTCCACTAATAGTACTAACCTTTAACAGTTAATTTTACTCATTTTCATTAATTACTCGTTTCTATGTAACTGTTTTTATATTGTTTTACTTTCTTTTTTATTCAAGAAAATGTTTTTAATTTATTTATCTTATTTTATTTTATTCATTTTTTTAAAAAAAGGACCTTATCTTCACCATACCTGGTTATCCAAATTAGGCATAATAATGTGTTAATTCCACGACTGTATATATGGGTATCGGTTGATATCGGTATCGGTAATTAAAAGTTGGACAATATCGGAATATAGGCAAAAAGCCATTATCGGACATCCCTAATATATATATATATATATATATATATATATATATATATATATATATATATATATATATATATATATTTACAGCCCGGCCCCCGACCAATTTTTTTTAATTGTAATTTTGAAGAATTTATCTGAATGTGCATGAACTATTTCTGTTCAAAATTGTTTGAAAATGTCACATGTTAAATGTGTAAATATTAACTGTCAGTTTGCTGTACTGTGCCAACTGTACTACTATACGAGTACGTATGTTCTATTGTTTCATTGAAAATAAAACAGCAAAGTCCATTTGGCTGTCATCTGTTTTAATTATGAGACAATTGTGTCAAAGTCATGATTTTTTATTTCACGCTTGAAATAAGAAATTCTTACTTTGAAAAAGCAGTTTTATACTTGTGAGTGTTGACGACACAGTTTTGCAACAGTTGATATTGTAGTTTCAAGCATGTTTTACTCAATATAGGTCATCAAATCTCAGCAACAAGCTGTAATATCTTACTGAGATCATTTAGGACCAAAACACTTAAAACAATAACATAAAATCTGCTTAGTGAGAAGAATTATCTTATCAGACAGAAAATAAGCAAATATCACCCTTATTTGAGATATTCAATCTTACTTAGATTTCAGTTTTTGCAGTGTGTATGATAAGGCCATGCAGAATAAGTACTTAATAATGATTAATTAAGAGCCAATATGTTACTAATTTGCATGTTAACACGCAACTAATTAATGGTGAATATGTTCCCCATACTTAAGTGTTACCTAGTGTTTTTACAGCGGTTCAGCCGGAGCACATAAATCACACAAGACACTGTTAAAACGTTGGAGCGCATCCATTCAACCGAAACATTTTCCCCTCTCCTACCTCAGAGGAGGTCTGGTTTATTGTGTCTCTCTTTCGAGTGCGGAATATTTACATTAAAAACAGGTGATTTTCCAGCCATGCAAGGCTTGATTTAGGGATTGCTTCAAACCGGCAAAGATGTACAGCAAATAGGGGCACACACCAGATGTTCCACATAGGAGTTTTCACGCTTCTTCCACTCTTCCAGCAATTACTTCTATCATCGCTCTCTATGCATTTCCTGCTACTTCTATTAATCTATCACCCACACACACACACACACACACACACACACTTGCACTAGATAGCAGCCACACAACAGATAAGCACCATGAAGCGTTAGCAGCAAGTTAATAGAGTGGCATCATTTTGCTCAGCGCTTCATTTTGTGTATTTTGCTGCAGTGTAACATCCCAGTGGTCTGTTGTAGTCCTGCTTTACATCGACATCGCTATGATTTCATAGTAATAAAACGCACAAGCTAATCTGCGGATGACAGTGACATTTCCCAGATTATTGTAATTCCACAAAATCAGATTTTCTTTCCACAGACACAAGGGACTGGATCACAGGAAGATAAATAATTGTGGTTATTAAATTCAGACTCCTGGGGGAGACACAAGCCATGGCAACAAAATATTTTACATTTTGTGACCTCCCACACACTAACTCTGTTTTAAAAAATATTTTTTGGGGGAAAACAATTCATAACTAGAGATGTCCGACAATGGCTTTTTTGCCGATATTGTCCAACTCTTAATTACTGATTCCGATATCAACCGATACTGATATGTACAGTCGTGGAATTAACACATTATTATGCCTAATTTTGTGATGCCACGCTGGATGCATTAAACAATGTAACAAGGTTTTCCAAAATAAATCAACTCAAGTTATGGAAAAAAATGCCAACATGGCACTGCCATATTTATTTATTAAAGTGCATTATTATTTTTTAACATGCCTCAAAACAGCAGCTTGGAATTTGGGACATGCTCTCCTTGAGAGAGCACGAGGAGGTTGAGGTGGGCGGGATCGAGGGGGCGGGGTTTAGGTGGTGGTGGTGGGTGGGGTGGGGGGGGTTAGCGGGGGCGGGTTCTGCAAGGGGTTCTGGGTATTTGTTCTGTTGTGTTTATGTTGTGTTACGGTGCGGATGTTCTCCCGAAATGTGTTTGTCATTCTTGTTTGGTGTGGCGCATATTTGTAACAGTGTTAAAGTTGTTTATACGGCCACCCTCAGTGTGACCTGTATGGCTGTTGACCAAGTATGCCTTGCATTCACTTGTGTGTGTGAAAAGCCGTAGATGTAATGTGATTGGGCCGGCACGCAAAGGCAGTGCCTCCAATATTGTTGTCTGGGAGAAATTCGGGAGAATGGTTGCCCCGGGAGATTTTCGGGAGAGGCACTGAAATTCGGGAGTCTCCCGGGAAAATCGGGAGGGTTGGCAAGTATGACTGGGAGACGCAACTGCTCTGTACTTCTCCCTACGTCCGTGTACCACTCCGTGCAGCTGCGTTTTAAAAAAAGTCATACTTTATACTTTTTGAAACCGATACCGATAATTTCCGATATTTCATTTTAAAGCATTTATCGGCCGATAATATCGGCAGTCCGATATTATCGGACATCTCTATTCATAACGTGACTTGTTTGTCATTGGGCAAACAAACGGCACCCACCGTCCAGTTCACACCCGAGCAGCTCCAGGCGGAGGCCCACGCCCTCGTTGGTGGCTTTCTCTGGGTAGATCCGGATGAAACGGGTCAGAAGAGGACCCATGGATTTCAGCTCCGGCGTGTCGTGGTTCTGATTCCCAAAGAATATCTTGACAGTGAGGAGCAGAGACAACCATCAGATACCTAACAGATAAGACAAACACTGGTAGTGGAGGGGTGACTAAAGGGTGGTCCGGGGGCCATTTGCAGCCCGCAGCTCATTTTTTATTGGCCCACGGCACCATCTAAACACAAAATTAAACTCGGCCTTAAAGCAGAACTATTACAAACTGCAGTGGAACTATTCAGACTTGCTGTTTTACTGTCGGAATAACCAAAATCAACACCAAAACTAAAAATGTCTTGCATATTTACTAAATATTCAGACATACTGTATGGGTGAAAACATTTTTTTTTAATCCACAGCAGTTTGTTAACATGATTCTCCTCCATTTCTACATTCAGTCCTTTTGTTTACATTCTTCTGCTTTCATGCAACACAATACAATACGACAGGATTATTGTGTCTAGTATTATGATTCAAGGGTTGGACTATAAAGGGCAGTAAAGTTTCTGAGCACAATGGCCGCCTTTAATTGTGGAGTGCTTCTTGCTGTAAAGTAGTGTTTCTTAACCATAGGGCCCATTGTTGGGCCACGAGTGCCCCAAGGCGGACCTCCAAAAAATATCTGTTTCTCAGCTGCGGTCCGTTTAACCAAGTCTGATTTAAAAAAATAAATAGACAGAAACATTAAACATTGTTCTGGCTTCTTTAGAGCCATATTGACATATTAACTGAACTGAACTGAGGAAAATGTAATTTAAAACATTTGTATGCTCGTACAACACTTAAAACCTTTAGCATATCTGTATATGGAATTAAATTATGGAATGGATTAACCAAAGAAATCAAACAAAGCACCAATGTGATTCAGTTTAAGAGACTGTTCAAACTACAAGTGTTCACAAAGTACACAGAACAAAAATTATGATGAACATCTTGAACCCTTTTCTTCTTTGTTTTTTCTTTAGAGATAAATATTATTTACATATTTAATATTTTTTTACTTACTATGCATATTCATTTATTTTTTATTTATTCACTGTTCTGTTACAGAGAACAAGGACATGGGATACAATTGCTATGGAATGAAAAGGGGTAGGATTAAATAAGCTCTGCTTCTTCCTACTCCTTTTTGGACGTGCTGTAATAAAACAACTGGAAATATGTGATGTATTACATTGTATCGCATGCATGTTCGAAATAAACTGAAACTGAACTGAATATTATTTTTATTCGAGTGTTTAAAAAATATTTCTTCTGCTTTCATTTGTAAAGGTTTAGTTGTTTTTTTTTTAATGATAAAGAAAAACAGGTGTTGGGGCGCTTAACTTCCAGTTTATATGACTTCACGCAAATTAACTTCCTGTTGGCATTATTCATGCAAGTATATATCAATCACTTCACGCGAAGAGAGCACAGCCTGTAAGTTCAGCGTGCACAATGTTATAGTTTAGCTGCTCAGACTTTATACACGTTTAGATTAGGGTATGTCATTTAATTAATGGAGAAAGACGTTAATGTCTCCCGTATTCAAGTTAGCATTTAAGCTGTCTTGCAAGCTTCCACCAGCTTGCTTTTCCAGTAAATGAGCAGTGTCAACAGTTGGTGAATGTATTAAAGTGTTGCTGTCAATCCCGGTTTTTACGATAATTTTAATTCAAAACAGTAATACTAACCGTCAGGAGTTTTACCGCGGTTTAACATTATACCGTTTATCGTTGCATCCCTACAATGGAGCCATTGTTTATCTACTTGTTTTTTAATGTTAAGTGGACAATATGAATGTTGATGGACTCCTGCCTCATCAATAACACATCTCTTGCACGGCTCAATGCTAACAACAGCGTACTAATGTCAGCGCTCTGTTTGTCGTAAGGATCACGTTGACCAAGTTTTGGCGGAAAAACCTAAATCCTTGGTTGTAGTACATCAAAGCCCAGTTGCAGCTGAGATAAATTACACATGATGTAATCAAGTATTTCCATCTAATGTTCCTGCTGGAAGCCTTGACAACGGCCAGAGCCATGACGACTGGAGGATCCTTCGACTCCAGCAAGTAGAACACACTCAAGGCTACTATATTGAGTAAAAGGTGACTATTTGGTTGTTATTTCAAGTCTATAGGGCTCTTATGTTAGAAACCAAATTAAGAAGATGGTAAACCATTTTTAATATATAAAGGTTTATTTGAAATAGGGACAGATACAGAAACATAGATATCTGAAACAGTTATCCAATGTATGCATCATAGTGTTTGTAGCCAAAGCTAATTTACAACACTTGTCCCCAACAACAACAACAACACAGATCTAACATCATTAAAAATAGGGGAAAAAAAGAATAAGGCAAAGACGAGTCGATAATAATGATAATAGTAATAATACAAATGATAATAGTAATAATACAGACAAAGTGCAAACTAGATGCTAATAAACTAATGCTTTAACAATGGAATTATTTTATTTATCATTTGATAGTCCTACTTTGCAAAAAAAATAATTTACCATCAAAACTAGAGATGGGATTTATTGCTCTTTGAAGGGAGTCGGATCTTTGAAAGAGCCCTTCCAAAAAACTGGCTCGTTATTATACTGGTAGTTCTTTATATCAAGTAAACAATCGATGGGAGCAGTTATAGGATAAGATGTGGATAGGAATAAATTAAATGTACACAACATGCACCTGGGGATTGGCAACACTAAATTGCCTCTAATGTGTGAATGCATATATAATGTATTATAATATATATATATATATATATAATATACACTACCGTTCAAAAGTTTTGGGGTCACATTGAAATGTCCTTATTTTTGAAGGAAAAGCACTGTACTTTTCAATGAAGATAACTTTAAACTAGTTTTAAACTTTAAAGAAATACACTCTATACATTGCTAATGTGGTAAATGGACTATTTTTAGCTGCAAATGTCTGGTTTTTGGTGCAATATCTACATAGGTGTATAGAGGCCCATTTCCAGCAACTATCACTCCAGTGTTCTAATGGTACAATGTGTTTGCTCATTGGCTCAGACGGGCTAATTGATGATTAGAAAAACCCTTGTGCAATCATGTTCACACATCTGAAAAACCGTTTAGCTCGTTATAGAAGCTACAAAAACTGACCTTCCTTTGAGCAGATTGAGTTTCTGGAGCATCACATTTGTGGGCTCAATTAAAACGCTCAAAATGGCCAGAAAGAGAGAACTTTCATCTGAAACTCGACAGTCTATTCTTGTTCTTAGAAATTAAGGCTCAAACACAAAATTGTTTGGGTGACCCCAAACTTTTGAACGGTAGTGTATATATATATATATATATATATATATATATATATATATATATATATATATATATACACATATATATGTCTTAATTAGATTATCTAAAAAAATAGTGCTCGATTACCGTGGTAGAGCGTAATATGTATGTGTGGGAAAAAAAAAATAGTCCTTGTGATTTTTTCCCACACATACATATATATACATATATAACATATATATATATAATATAATATATATATATATATATATATATATAATATATATATATATAATATATATATATATATATATATATATATATATATATTATATAATATATATATATATATATAAATAAATGTATACAGTACAGGCCAAAAGTTTGGAAACACCTTCTCCTCATTCAATTGAGTTTGCTTTATTTTCATAACTATTTACATTGTAGATTGTCACTGAAGGCATCGAAACAATGAATGAACACATGTGGAGTTATGTACCTAACAAAAAAAGGTGAAATAATTGAAAACATGTTTTATATTCTAGTTTCTTCAATATAGCCACCCTTTGCACTGATTACTGCTTTGCACACTCTTGGCATTCTCTCGATGAGCTTCAAGCACACCTGGGAAGTGAAAACCATTTCAGATGACTACCTCTTGAAGGTCCATTGAGAGAATGCCAAGAGTGAGCGAAAAAGTAATCCGAGCAAAGGGTGGCTATTTTGAAGAAACTAGAATATAAAACATGTTTTCAGTTATTTCACCTTTTTTTGTTAAGTACATAACTCCACATGTGTTCATTCATTGTTTCGATGCCTTCAGTGACAATCTACAATGTAAATAGTTATGAAAATAAAGCAAACTCATTGAATGAGGAGAAGGTGTTTTCCAAACTTTTGGTCTGTACTGTATATTATATATATATATATATTATATATATATAATATATATATATATATATATATATATATATATATATATATATATAATATATATATATATATATATATATATACATATATATACATATATATACATATACATATAATATACATATACATATATACATATATATATATACATATATATATATACTATAATATATATATTATATATTATATATATATATATATTATATATATATATATATATATAATATATATATATATATATATATATATACAGTACATATTTTTTTTTAAATAAAAAAAAATGTAAATCCAAATGCTGCTATGTTTCCTTTGAGTAATTTTCTAGTCCAGTCGCCAGTCTGGTGGGTAATGGTCGACGCTGTATCTGCATGCTCATAAAAAAAAACGGCTCCCAAATGAACAGCTCATAACTGTGAATCGATTCTCACCGTTCACTTAAAAGAGCCGTTCAAAATACATGATTTGTTTGCAAATGTCACATCTCTAACCAGAACCAATTAGACATGATAAACGAGGGATTAATGTACATAGCATGTTTTGAGCCACATTACATTTGTTTTTCACATGTAACCAAGTAAGCAAAAGCTGAAGAATAGCCAATATGTTGGCCTTTTTTCAGTATGTGGCCCTCAGTGGAAAATGTTTGGACACCCTTAATTTATGTGTCCATCTGATTGTGGAGATTGAGGACAAGGAGTCAGAATCAGTAGCATGCAGGTAGCACACTGCAAAAACTGAAATATAAGTAAGATTAAATATCTCAAATAAGGGTGATATTTGCTTATTTTCTGTTTGATAAGATAATTCTTCTCACTAAGCAGATTTTATGTTGGAGTGTTTTACTTGTTTTAAAGGTTTTGGTCCTAAATTATCTCACTAAGATATTACAGCTTGTTGCTGAGATTTTATGACCTATACAGGGTTTCCCACACATTTATTTATTTGTGGCGGCCCGCCACGAAAGAATTACATCCGCCACAAATAAAAAATAAAAAAATTTAAAAAATTTAAAAAAATATATATATATATATTTTTTTTTTTGTCCTCTCCAGCTTCTCAGGCAAATCATATAGTTGATGTAGATGCCCATGTCGGCTGTTCAGATTTACTTTACAAAAGAGAAGTGTAGGATACTTCTCTTGTTGCCTTATTTGTATTTTACTTTATTAAATGTATATATATTAGAAACACAACATGTGTATATAACAAAGGGTGCAAAGTCTGCAGGCAGTAGGAAACACATGGTTAAGTGTAGGGAGTAAAACTGATGGCAGACTAAAGTTCAAGATTTTTTGGAGCTCTTTGTTCAGTGGATCAGATGTTTGATGAAGCTCTGTGTCTATCTACCACCACTACTGTTTTCTGTTTATTTGTTACTGACTGTGGCAGGACACCTCTGCCTCTGTTTCACTTTATGTTGCTGGTAAATAATATGGTTGTACTAGTAGGCTAAAGTTAAATTATTTAGTATGCACTAATTAAAGGGGCAGAGCTTTGAGACATTTTAGCTTTTATATTTTATAAGATATATTTTTTGTAAGAACCACAATTAATAAATATATTTCAGTCAATAACTTATTGTTCAAATCTGTATATAAATATGTACATAAAGTGTTGTAATTATATTGTAAAATGGATGGACGTACGTTTAAAACAAAACTGTTATTATTAATTAGTAAGTATACATTTTTTGAGCCTTTTTAGAGAAAATCAAATCATTGTAGTAAATTATGCAAATTACTCCGATGATGTCATGGTCACCACGCCCATAGCCACGCCCCATAGCCCACTCCCCCACCGCCACAGGTATTTTGGCAGTTTATGGGAAAACACTGCCTATATTGAGTAAACCATGCTTGAAACTAGAATATCAACTGTTGCAAAGCTGTGTCATTAACACTCACAAGAATACAACTGCTTTTTTAAAGTAATAATTTCTTATTTCAAGCATAAAAAAAAGAAATCATGACTTTGACATTATTGTGTCTCATAATTAAAACAGATGACAGCCCAATGCTGTTTTATTTTCAATGAAACCAATAGAAAACACGTACTCATATAGTAGTACAGTTAGCACAGTACAGTAAACTGACAGTTAATATTTAAAACATTTAACACGTGACATTTCTAACAATTTTGAACAGAAATAGTTCATGCACATTCAGATAAATTCTTCAAAATGACAATAAAAAAAAATTTGGCCGGGGGCCGGGCTGTATATATGCGCACTAATTGAGTGAAAGAGCACGCACTTGGCGCGATGATGTCATGTTATCGATGGAAAAATGCATTTTTAGACCATATGATTTGCCTGAGCGGCTAGGAGACCCCGAGAGTAACAAGCAGTTGCCTTTCCATTAAGAACAATAAATTAGTTTTTAGTATAAGTTTGCTGGTTTCAAGAAAATGTAATGCCGAGCGCATATCATTATGTCCAAGATAATGGCATTTACTTAATTTAAGATTATTTTTCAAACATATTCAGCAAAAAGGTCTCTTTTTTTTTTTTTCTACCAAGAAAAGTGCACTTTTTTATTAGTGAGAATATACTTATTTTAAGGTATTTTTGGGTTCATTGAGGTTAGCTAATTTTACTTGTTTTGGAAAGAATTGACAAGCCAAAATTTCTTGTTCTATTGGCAGATAATTTTGCTTAGTTCAAATAAAATACCCCTCATTTTTTTAAAAAAACATTAGAGTATATGGACATTTTTGTGTGTGGAAATGGATGAAAACATGTGTCTCCCTGCCTCAACAGCCAACAGAGGAGATTTCCACAGGTTTGTCTGCAGTAAAGCAGCGGGAGTCAGCCGACTGAGCTCCCTCCCTACTCCGCCATCTGGAAACGTATCGGGGAGGATGTTGCACCAGAGGGGCGGGCCCAGGAGAGGAAGCCATGGGTCTTGAAAGCAATGACATGAATTTCCTCTCCAGGGTGAGAATCAAAGTTGCTCCAGGACCCGTGGGCCTTTTTGAGGTTGTCTTAATTGAATCATATATGCTGTTTTGAACATTCCTGACTCTTACAGTGTCCCAAAAAGCACCTGTCAATCAAGCTACAAACACACGGCCAAGAGACGATACAATTGTAAAGAGTGAGGAAAAACCATGACTGCAATTGGCTGACAGAGAGTAAACTGCTAATAAAGTGAGTCATAACAACAGCAAAAGCACAGAATGTTTGCCAACAAATGACTCAACAATACTTCTGATCGCTTTACCTCATTTGTCATTTCCTGACATGCTTTAGTCACACTAGTCGTTACCTTTGCTTGCATTTTAAGTGACATTGCAACAAACAAGGCCGAGTTTGACATGCACCCTGGGGATAGGCTAATTGGCAACACTAAATTGGCCCTAGTGTGTGCACTGCAAAAAGTCAGTGTTCAAAAAACAAGAAAAAAAAAACACAAAAAATGAGGGGTATTTTATTTGAACTAAGCAAAAATTATCTGCCAATAGAACAAGAAAATTTGGCTTGTCAAGACTTTCCAAAAACAAGTAAAAATTATCTAACTTCAATGAACCCAAAAATACCTTAAAATAAGTATCTTTTCACTAATAACAAGTGCACTTTTTCTTGGTAGAAAAAAAAAAGAACTTTTTGCTCAATATGTTGAAAAAATATTCTTAAATTAAGTAAATGCTAGTGCCATTATCTTGACATAATGATATGCACTCGGCATTACATTTACTTACTTGTGTGCATGCTCTTTTCAGTCAATTAGTGCGCATATATACTTACTTAATTGTAATTTTGAAGAATTTATCTGAATGTGCATGAACTATTTCTGTTCAAAATTGTTTTGAAATGTCACATGTTAAGTGTTTAAATATTAACTGTCAGTTTACTGTACTGTGCCAAACTGTACTACTATACGAGTACGTATTTTCTATTGTTTCACTGAAAATAAAACAGCAAAGTCCATTTGGCTGTCATCTGTTTTAATTATAAGACACAATTGTGTCAAAGTCATGATTTTTTTTTTTTCATGCTTGAAATAAGACATTTTTACTTTTAAAAAAGTAGTTTTTATACTTGTGAGTGTTGATGACACAGCTTTGCAACAGTTGATATTCTAGTTTCAAGCATGTTTTTACTCAATATAGGTCATAAAATCTCAGCAACAAGCTGTAATATCTTACTGAGATCATTTAGGACCAAAAACCCTTAAAACAAGTAAAAAACACTCTAACATAAAATCTGCTTAGTGAGAAGAATTATCTTATCAGACAGAAAAATAAGCAAATATCACCCTTATTTGAGATATTTAATCTTACTTAGATTTCAGTTTTTGCAGTGTGAATGTTGTCTGTCTATCTGTGTTGGCCCTGCGATGAGGTGGCGACTTGTCCAGGGTGTACCCTGCCTTCCGTTTGAATGCAGTTGGGATAGGCTCCAGCCATGGAGGGATAAGCAATAGAAAACGGATGGATGGATGACGTTACATTCCAGTGTTTCTCCACGTTTTACAGTTTTTTTGGGGGGGGCACAAGCAATCCTTGGTCCATGGTTATGAGTGAGTTCCGTAGTACTGTCGAATTTCGCTGCTTCCTCGAAAATAGCTACCAGTAGCGTCAAACAGTGATTAAACCGAAAATGTAAGCTACACTAGGGATTCTTAACCTTTTCAAGCCTGGGGCCCCAACTTTTGTAGTAAAAATTGCACTCAAATATTAATCGTGAATTAAAATTCTTAATTTGGCAATACTGTATATATGTTTCTTAAATAAACTGTCAATAAAAATCAAAGTGCAAATGAAAATACAGCTTCACCACTTTAGTCATAATTTTTGCGCTTCAGAAACTTCTCTATGACTTTAGCTCCAGACTTCTTCTGCTTGTTTGATATTGTCATGACTGCCACAAGTGGTGTAAAAGTGTATTATAACTGAGTACCCGCTGCGAACCATACGGACCACAGCTGAGAAAACAAGTATTTTTTGGCGGCCCTTTACGAGGCGCCTCGCGGCCCCCACAAACACTGAGCTGCGGACCAACCTTGGGCTTGGTGGTGTTGTCCCTCGTTCACAATGATCCACTCTTCACCGTCCAAACTGTGGCCCATCTTGAACTTCTTCATGAAGACGTTCTTGTCGCGGTGCTTCCCCCCCTGAATCACCACGCCGCTCACCATTTTCTCCTGGCCCAGGTCCACCTGCCAGGTCCGGCATCAAGGGCGACACAAACAATCAGCGATTGAGGCTGCAAAAATGGCAATGGTGTCTACTGCACGTTTATGTCGCATTAAACAAATCAAGGTCGATGTTGGAAAAAATGAAAGTAACGTAAAATATTGAGCTTCACCTGTAGCCATTCGTTCCTGAAAGGCTGTTTGGTCTGCTGGCCCGTCCAGCCAGACCTCCCAGTGAGTAAACGAACATTTTCAGCCACCCAGCCTCGGTCGGAGTAAGACGAGGCGTTGATCTGAGCATCTGAGATCTGACCAGACACCATACCGAGCATTCCGGAACATGGATAATCTGGACAGAGACAGCAAGGAGGGGATTGATTGAATGATTGATTGAAACTTTTATTAGTAGATTGCACAGTTCAGTACATATTCAGTACAACTGACCACTAAATGGTAACACCCGAATAAGTTTTTCAACTTGTTTAAGTCGGGGGTCCACGTAATCAATTCATGGTAAATGGAGATGAACAATATGCTTCAGTATACTTAATATCTCGACCACAAGGAAAACAAAAGACAACACACAAAGACTTCGGAAAAGATCATCAGGGCTCCTCTTCCTCCTATCCCAGGAGATCGCAAAAAGCCGCTGCCTGACCAGGGCTCAGAAAATCTGCAAACACTCCTCCCACCCACACCAAGGACTGTTTTCACTGCTGGACTCTAGAAAGAGGTTCCGCAGCCTCCGAAGCAGAACCTCCAGGTTCTGTAACAGCTTCTTCCCTCAGGCCGTAAGTCTCTTGCATGCATCATAATTAAATTATCCCCTCAACTCCCCCCAAAATGGATTAACTTGCTGGAATAAAAAAGACAATATAACATACATCCATAAACGTGGACGCATGTGAAAAAGTGCAATAGATTTATCTGTACAGTAACCTATTTATTTATTTATATATGCACCTTATTGCTTTTTTATCCTGCACTACCATGAGCTTATGTAACGAAATTTCGTTCTTATCTGTACTGTAAAGTTCAAATTTGAATGACAATGAAAAGGAAGTCTAAGTCTAAGTCTTATTTACTGGTTTTCACCTATTTCTTTTTTTCAGCGCTCAATTTGAATTTATTTCTACAAATTCACATTTATTCACATTCCTATCAGACAATCGTGACACTTTAATTCGGGCTGCATCCAACAACTATTTTGATAGTAAACTAGTTATCGACTATCTTAACGATCCGTCGACCAATTCAGATTAAATTCACATATTCAGTGGGTCTAACTTAGCCAACAAGTTTTAAATTCAGCTTGTGTTATTTTAGGCATGTGCTTACAAACAACAAAGATGACTAATTCATTCATTAATATTTATTTACAGTGTAGCTTTGCTGCTCATTTGGCTGTTATAAAGATACAAATAACTATTAAACTTGTGTTGATTTAAAAGCAAGGACAGTGACAAGCGGTAGAAAATGGATGCATGGATGGATGGACAGGCAAAGTGTTAAAAAAAAGTATTTTATGGTAAAAAGGACGGTTAAAACAGCAGCAAGCACAACAAAAGATTAAAAAAATAAAAACAATCTAACTTGCTTAAAAAGAAACAAGCACTTTGTGATGATGTTTAAGAAGCTGCACACTGGTATATTATTTGTTATTGATTAACTATTGGCAATTTCATCACTCTAATAAACTCAATGTATGGAATTGTGTGAAAAAAGTGGCGTGACAATGTCACGACTATTGTCGACAAATTCATTTCTCGGCGACAAATTTGATTGTCGATATTTGTTGACAATGTCGACGAATACAGAAAGTCATCAAACACATGGGAAAATGTAAACAGTGTCAGCGTGTTAAATGAGATGTGAATGCATCCATAATTGCTCAGAGATGGTAAAAGGGTAGAATTAAAGGGGTCGTATGACTTTTTTCTGCATTCAAAACACTTCCTTGGGTCTACATAACATGTAATGGTGGTTCTTTGGTCAAATAGATCTGCATAGATTGCATAGATTTTGTTTTAAAGACCATTTTCAAGCCGTTTTTTGACTGTCCTTTCAGAATGCGCTATTTTGTGGGCGGCCAACCTCCCTTCGACTGTGGCTCCACTCCGTCAGCCATGTTGTAGGTTTTAGCGCTTCCATATCGAGTCTACTGACAGATATAAGTTAGAACTATACGCTACTTAGGGGCTAGAACTTTGGACTGCAACTGAATAAAAATGGTGGACTTGCACAAAGCTCTACGGGTAAACCTCTACCATATATGGAGATATCGGCAAAATACGTCACTAAAGTCTCAAATTCCAAACAGCTTGTTTGGAACATGTTTTGAAAGAAGGCATGATTGTTAAATAAATATCTCCGCCATGACTCCATGGTTTGATTAAAAATGTTCAGGTTTTATGGGGGTCCCAAATACACAAAAACAGGTACCAACAAGTAAGAACAGTTGTTTTTGCATAATAGATTCCCTTTAAATCAACTCTGCTTTTTACTACTCCTTTTCAATCATGATGACTTGCTTGTGTAACTGTAAACATGTGTTATTTTTCTATGTATCTTGCTACGCTTGCCTGAAACAAACAAACAACAAAAACATGACTATGTTTGGAAAACGCCTCTATTTGGTGTTGTCGTCGAGACATAAGACCCGTTTGCAAGTACGTGCACACATTTTACTGGAGGGTTAGAAGTCAATAAGCAGCAAGTATCAGAATCACCGGAACATGTTGGGAGTTGAAAGCGTCATCTCAGGGGTGTTTGACTCCGACAGACTTGCTGGCGGTTGCAGGCGGTGCTACGTGCGACCTGGAAGCTGCGATACAATCTGTTCAACAGAACGGCCCGCCTTCTTTCCAGAAAACTCACATAATTTGTGTGTGTGTGTTTGTGTGGATTTTATGTATAATAACTGAAGAAAACTAATGTTTCTTTGAAGACACAATTGCAACACACTTTAAGGATGTAATTGCCACTAGAGATATGTTTTTTTCAGCGCCAATACCGATACCTTTTATTAGTAGTCAAGGCGGCCGAGAAGAGATACTTGGAGCCGATATTCATTTGCAGTAAAATTTAGCTAAACATAGTATACACTACCGTTCAAAAGTTTGGGGTCACATTGAAATGTCCTTATTTTTGAAGGAAAAGCACTGTACTTTTCAATGAAGATAACTTTAAACTAGTTTTAACTTTAAAGAAGTACACTCTATACATTGCTAATGTGGTAAATGACTATTCTAGCTGCAAATGTCTGGTTTTTGGTGCAATATCTACATAGGTGTATAGAGGCCCATTTCCAGCAACTATCACTCCAGTGTTCTAATGGTACAATGTGTTTGCTCATTGGCTCAGAAGGCTAATTGACATACTTGCCAACCCTCCCGTTTTTAGCGGGAGAATCCCGATATTCAGAGCCTCTCCCGACAACCTCCCGGCAGAGATTTTCTCCCGACAAACTCCCGGTATTCAGCCGGAGCTGGAGGCCACGCCCCCTCCAGCTCAATGCGGACCTGAGACTGAGTGGGGACAGCCTGTTCTCACGTCCGCTTTCCCACAAAATAAACAGCTTGCCTGCCCAAAGACGTCATAACATCTAGGGCTTTTATAGAGTGCACAACTGCACACACAACAAGGAGACGAAGCAGAAGAACGAGGAAATTACAGACATGGCGGCCGAAATGATATACTCATCATGAACGGAGAAGTTAAACAGGACAATACTGCCATCTAATGGATAGCCACTGGAACACTGAAATTCAAGTATTTTTTTTTTTTCTATGTAAATAAAATAAAATAAAAAATATATATATATAGCTAGAATTCACTGAAAGTTAAGTATTTCATACATATATATATATATATATATATATATATATATATATATATATATATATATATATATATATATATATATATATATATGAAATACTCGAGTTGGTGAATTCTAGCTGTAAATAACCACGCCCCCCGCCCCCAAACAACCCCCCCCCGATATTGGAGGTCTCAAGGTTGGCAAGTATGCTAATTGATGATTAGAAAACCCTTGTGCAATCATGTTCACACATCTGAAAACAGTTTAGCTCGTTACAGAAGCTACAAAACTGACTTTCTTTTGAGCAGATTGAGTTTCTGGAGCATCACATTTGGGGGGTCAATTAAACGCTCAAAATGGCCAGAAAAAGAGAACTTTCATCTGAAACTCGACAGTCTATTCTTGTTCTTAGAAATGAAGGCTCAAACACAAAATTGTTTGGGTGACCCCAAACTTTTGAACGGTAGTGTACGTCAGTAAATGCTGGACAATGCTTTAAGTGTTTTTTTTAACATGATTTTTTAGGAAACGTTGGACCAGTAGTGACATGTTTTATGCAGCGCTAATGTTGTGGTTAATTGTGCATTAATCAACATCGGGGGATTTCACAAACACCTTTATTACATCAGTCTAAGAGGAGCATTAACATTTGCATTTCAAAATATGGGATATCGCCTAGGAAAATAGGTAAAATATGAGATTTTCCTACATCCCAATAACTTGCTATAGATAATCAATTTTATAGGGGTTTAAGGATTTAATACATTGTAAGGTTTCCTTGTGAGAAATCCTGAAATATTGGTTGGTTGGTAAGTTGATGTTTATATTTCAACACGTATACAGTTTTAAAATGATATATAACATATTCTAATATTTAAATTTCTCTTTACATGTCCAAAACGAAGTAGAGAGAACCAAAGCTTATTTAATCCTACCTCTTTTAAGTTCATAAATCCATAACAATTACTAACACATATGTTCACTTCCTGTTCACAATTTGTAACACAATTTCCATCAATGATTTCTAAATGGTATGATTGATATGACTTAATGATTTCTAAATATGGCAAACATTTAAGTAAAACTAATTCTGGGATCATTCATGTAGCCTGACCCAGAAATGAGCCGCTGAATGATCTTCTTTACCTATTATATACATCTCCAATTTGTCAATTTACAAAAATTGTTGATTTTTGGCAGTGATATATTTTCTGTCATCTTCATGTCCATCCGTCTCTGTCCCGTTATTTGATTAAATCACGGATCATGATAACTCGCCGCGCATCTTTTAATGAGCCCATGGACGCTGCGAGTGTTGGGGGACAGAAGCTTGACGTACGATCATTGCGGTGGTGAAAACACACAAAACGGGTGTATGAAGGAAGGAACGCCAGGAAAGAAGGACAAAAATTGGAATTCCCAGCAAAAAATGGAAGTTCTGGCAAGTTCTTGTAAGCAGATAAGGAGCATACCCCAGCTGCACTCGGGCGAAAGGCGGGGTACACCCTGGGTAAGTCGTCACCTCATCGCGGGGCCAACACACATGGACAGGCAACATTCACACTCACATTCATATGTGTATTTGAATGTATCTGCTTATGTATTTCTGTTATAGTTGTAAAAAAAATTCAATATCAGCTGATACCGATAAAGGAAGGCCGATATTGATTTACAGTTGTGGTCAAAAGTTTACATACACTTGTAAAGAACATAATGTCATGGCTGTCTTGAGTTTCCAATCATTTCTACAACCCTTATTTTTTTGTGATAGAGTGATTGGAGCACATACTTGTTGGTCACAAAAAACATTCTTGAAGTTTGCTTCTTTTATGAAGTTATTATGGGTCTACTGAAAATGTGACCAAATCTGTTGGGTCAAAAGTATACATACAGCAATGTTAATATTTGCTTACATGTCCCTTGGCAAGTTTCACTGCAATAAGGCACTTTTGGTAGCCATCCACAAGCTTCTGGTTGAATTTTTGACCACTCCTATTGACAAAATTGGTGCAGTTCAGCTAAATTGGTTGGTTTTCTGACATGGACTTGTTTCTTCAGCATTGTCCACACGTTTAAGTCAGGACATTGGGAAGGCCATTCTAAAACCTTCATTCTAGCCTGATTTAGCCATTCCTTTACCACTTTTGACGTGTGTTTGGAGTCATTGTCCTGTTGGAACACCCAACTGTATGTATACTTTTGACCCAGCAGATTTGGTCACATTTTCAGTAGACCCATAATAAATTCATAAAAGAACCAAACTTCAAGAATGTTTTTTGTGACCAACAAGTATGTGCTCCAATCACTCTATCACAAAAAAATAAGAGTTGTAGAAATTTTTGGAAACTCAAGACAGCCATGACATTATGTTCTTTGTGAGTGTATGTAAACTTTTGACCACTACTTTACGTCAAAAAGCCGATAATTGGTCAATCCCTAGTTGACACCCACTTTAATTAACATTAATCTACACACAACAACTACACAATCTAATGTCATTTAAAAATGCTACAGCCAGTTTTTGTGTTTTATGTAACTACCAAGGCAATAGATGATTAATACTGTAAAAAAAAACAATATGTAATTTTTGTTCCTTTTAATTAACTTTTGTCTTCATGATGTCCCCTTAATGTGATGATTTTGTCATTTGACATTTTGTAGTTATTTACACACTCTCATAAATGATTAAAGGGAACAAATAACATTTGCACATTGGAATTAATATTTAGGTACAAGACTTACACTTAGAATTAACTGAAATTGCCGTTGTAAGAACAAAACTCGTTCATAGACCGAAGTACCACTGCACTACTAATAACCATCACTGTGGCTACCTGATGTTCTGCAGCCGTAGATCTCAAAGCGCATGCAGATGCCTTGCTCCCAGGTCATGGGCCGAATGCGGACGTAGCGAGCCAGAGTCTGTTTGGGCAGGAAGGCGCGAGCCTCGTCAGTCGGGTTGTGGTTCCCTGGAAAGATCTGTAAAGAAAGAGGACACAGAGGCATTATTGTCTCGGTCAAGGCAGGACTCTTGTATTGGATGTCAAGTAGCAAATGATGACCTTCTGCTTGGGGCCCTCCTTCATCGTCACCCAGTCCTCTCCATTGGAGCTCAAGTCCACTTTGTAGGATTGGACAAAGTAATGCTTCTTGGTCTCTTTGGAGATGGCCCCTTGTGTGCCGATGGCTGTGATGAATCTTAGGAAGCCTAAATCCACCTGTGGAGAACAACAACAAGTTGTAAAGATTTAGCTGAATTTTTAATACAAATATTTTTTACTCAAAACAAGCTGTGTTTTCAAATAGGGATAAAAAAATAAGAATACGCTCATGTTTCATACAGAATTTCTTCTCCTACTGGCCTCACGGGAACAAAAGGTAACACTTATTGTACATAATGAACCAATAAAACAAAGCTGATGTAATGGCAAGATGTTTTCTGTTCAGACTCATCTGTGAGTTTTCAGATTACTCTTCTGAAGAAGACTGCAGCTGAAATATCCTAGTCACGTCCGTTGTGTCCTTGGGCAAGACACTTCACCCTTGCTCCTGATGGCTGCTGGTTAGCGCCTTGCATGGCAGCTCCCGCCATCAGTGTGTGAATGTGTGTGTGAATGGGTGAATGTGGAAATACCGTCAAAGCGCTTTGAGTACCTTGAAGGTAGAAAAGCGCTATACAAGTATAACCCATTTATCATTTATATAAATATGTCAAGGTAAAAGCTACATCTACAATACCTAAATCTTGACTAAATACACAAAACTGAAGATATATTCAATAAGAAGACATAATGTACCCATTCAAACTATCAAAGGAGAACTGCACTTTTTTGGGAATTTTGTATATCGTTTGTATACAACATGGGTGTCAAACTCTGGCCCCCGTGTAATTTCACTTGGCCCTTGAGGCGATATCAAATTAACACTAGAGCTGGCCCGCCGATTATATACAGCGGCGGTGCCGCGGTAACAGCGCATTCACCGCTAATTCTCATACTTGCCAACCCTCCCGGGAGACTCCCAAATTTCAGTGCCCCTCCCGAAAATCGTCACGTCCGCTCTTCATCCAGTCCAACGAGTGCTGGCCCACTCACATAATATGTGCGGCTTCTGCACGCACACACAAGTGAATGCAATGCATACTTGATCAACGGGGGGGAGGGGGGTGTATTTTGTAGCGTCCCGGAAGAGTTAGTGCTGCAAAGGGTTCTGGGTATTTGTTCTGTTGTGTTTATGTTGTGTTACGGTGCGGATGTTCTCCCGAAATGTGTTTGTCATTCTTGTTTGGTGTGGATTCACAGTGTGGCGCATATTTCTAACAGTGTTAAAGTTGTTTATACGGCTACCCTGAGTGTAACCTGTATCGCTGTTGATCAAGTATGCGTTGCATTTACGTGTGTGTGCGTACAGAAGCCGCACATACCTTGTGACTGGGCCGGCACATTGTTACAATGGATGAGAAGCGGACGTGACGACAGCTCGTAGAGGACGTTAAAGGCCCCAAGACTGTGGTCCGGGTGGACTACGAGATATATTGACTGATGAACACCTTGGTTGGATAATGAAGGTTGCCTCAGCTCAAAGCCTGAGCCCCGACATTAATGAACTAGCATCCAAGAAAAGATGGCAGGTATCTGGCTTGGGCACATCAGATTAGATCAGTGTGTTGCAAACTGAGCAGTTTAAAGTCCTGAATGGTTGGTTTATTCATTGTTATGTTATTTTCAAATTTATTAGCCTGTGGAAAAAGTTAATGTCTATATTTACTTCAGAAAGCTGCAAATAGAAAAGAGGCATTCAATTTTTATTTAAATTGTATTTGATATGCCATTGATATTTTTTAATTATTATTATTATTATTTGAAACCCGATTTTGCACGTCACTATAAAGTTATATAAGCCTTGCTTGTTCTATATTCAATGCAAAACTTTTTTGGGTCCCTATTAAAAGGTTAATTTGTTGGTCAACCTTGGCCCGCGGCTTTGTTCAGTTTTAAATTTTGGCCCACTCTGTATTTGAGTTTGGCACCCCTGGTATACAAGTATCATCCCTGCAGGACAAGAAATAGCTAAACATGCTTCACCACACTGTAGGAGGATACAATAGCTAACTGCTAAAAACAAGATAGCGCTCCTGAATGTAAACAAAACAGTGGATTTTTACAAATATCAATTGCAATGATACCAAGTACCAGAGTTGTATCTAGTTGATACTACAATGATTACATCAATATTTTTTATGGTCACAAAATATTTTAAAATTTTTTAAATTGTAAATTTTTTAAATGGTATACAAACTCGGGAAATACGTCCCTGAACACAGAAGTACTTTAATCATGATCAATGTATGATCCCGTAACTACTTTGTATCGGCTCAATACCAAAATATGTAGTATCACTCAAAACGTATGTAAAGTATTCAACAACAGAAGAATAAGTGCTTATTACACTTTAACAAAAGTGTAGATATAAATATATATATACTTTGATATCAGTACCTTTACCAAAATATTGGTATCCGGACAACCGTATGTTGCGAGTAGAGATGTCCGATAAAATCGGACTGTCGATATTATCTGCGGATAAATGCTTTGAAATGTGATATCGGAAATTATCGGTATCGGTTTCAGAAAGAAAAAATGTATGACTTTTTAAAACGCCGCTGTACGGAGTGGTACACGGACGTAGGGAGAAGAACAGAGCGCCAATAAACCTTAAAGGCACTGCCTTTGCATGCCGGCCCAATCACATAATATCTACGACTTTTCACACACACAAGTGAATGCAAATCATACTTGGTCAACAGCCATACAGGTCACACTGAGGGTGGCCTTATAAACAACTTTAACACTGTTACAAATATGCGCCACACTGTGAACCCACGCCAAACAAGAATGACAAACACATTTCGGGAGAACATCCGCACCGTAACACAACAGAACAAATACCCAGAACCCCTTGCAGCACTAACTATTCCGGGACGCTACAATATACACCCCCTGCAACCCCCTCCCCCCCCACCTCAACCCTGCCCCCCCAACCCCGCCCACCTCAACCTACTCATGCTCTCTCAGGGAGAGCATGTCCCAAATTCCAAGCTGCTGTTTTGAGGCATGTTAAAAAAAATTATGCAATTTGTGACTTCAATAATAAATATGGCAGTGCCATGTTGGCATTTTTTGCCATAACTTGAGTTGATTTATTTTGGAAAACCTTGTTACATTGTTTAATGCATCCAGCGGGGCATCACAACAAAATTAGGCATAATAATGTGTTAATTCCACGACTGTATATATCGGTATCGGTTGATATCGGAATCGGTAATTAAGAGTTGGACAATATCGGAATATCGGATATCGGCAAAAAAGCTATTATCGGACATCTCTAGTTGTGAGCATCATGAAAAATAAACATGGTATCTTTGAACAAGTAAAAAGGATCTGCTTCTATGAAATGAACATCGATAAGTAAGTTAAGTTAAAGTTAAGTTAAAAGTTAAAGTACCAATGATTGTCACACATACACTAGGTGTGGTGAAATGTGTCCTCTAGATTTGACCCATCCCCTTGATCACCCCCTGGGAGGTGAGGGGAGCAGTGGGCAGCAGCGGTGGCTGCGCCCGGGAATCATTTTTGGTGATTCAACCCCCAATTCCAACCCTTGATGCTGAGTGCCAAGCAGGGAGGTAATGGCTCCCATTTTTATAGTCTTTGGTATGACTCTTTGGGGTTTGAACTCACAACCAACTGATCTTAGGGCGGACACTCTAACCACTAGGCCACTGAGTAGGTGTACTAAGCCACTGAGCAGCGTAGTGGTGTGATTATTGACACTTCCTGTCTCTCCCTCAAATGCAACACCTCATCCAGTGTGCAAGATACCACAGGTATTGGTGTTTCATTTCATTCTTGTATTTCTTCTTTATATTACAGTATTTTTTGTGTACTTCATGTGTTCTGTTTACAGTGTGACTGATTTAAATGTTAATTCAGCTATAAGACTTACACTAAAACTCCACGTACATCACCGTCGTAAGAACTGAACTCCTACATGTTCTAAATGAATTTAATTACATTTTCTCACCAAAGTGAATACAAAACACACCCTTAGAAAGGTACCAAGCTTCACATGCAGACAAACAACAGTCTGACAGTAAGAGTGCAGGATACATGCACGTCTGTCCATTAGGAGACGGCGAAGACTGAAAAGAAAAGAGATAAAAAAGTACTCCCTTTCACACTTTTAAGAACATTTCCTGCTAAAGCTCTCCTTTCAGTCTTTGCTTACTCAAAGAGCCGCTTCAATCATTGAGGTGAGGCGATGACAGTTTTTAAAGATATTCATCTTTTTGTGTGACACCCATAATTTTTTCAACAACTTTAAATGGAGCCTAAAAAGATGCTTTAATGCGTTCAACCATTATGCAAAAAAAAAAACTTTTCTTACATATTGGTACTTGCTTTTGAATCTGCATAAGTCCCCAAAGTTTGAACTCAAACCATTGTGGCTTTTCCGAGATATTGATAAAACAATCGTGCCTTCCTTTATACTTCTTAACAGTCCGTTCGGAATGAGCTCTGACTTTTGACGTTTTCTGACCCGTGACGTCAGCGGATAAATGGTAGGAATTTATCCATCCATCCATTTTCTACTGCTTGTTCCTCTCGAGGTTAGCCGTTTATAATTTATGTAGGACCGGGTGTATTGCAACATGTCCACAATGAAACCCAATAAAGACAAATGCTCTGTTGTTGGTTGGCTTTACCCAGCACAAGTCACTACACTAACTTTCAGTTGAATCTGAAGTGAAAAGTGCCTTACTTTTAACTTTTTTGATTTGCGACAATGTGCCTTCAACTGTGAAGAAGTCGCTTCGAGTGTGTGCAAAGAAGAGTCCTGCTTCACCCAAAAACCTTGGATTTTCCAAAAAGCTACTTTTAATGGCGGGCTCGGTGTCTACTAGTGTTGTAACGATACCAATATTTTGGTACCGGTACCGGTACTAAAACTATTTCGGTACTTTTCTAAATAATAGGGACCACAAAAAAATTGCATTATTGGCTTTATATTAACAAAAAAATCTGAGGGTACATTAAACTTATGTTTTCTATTGCAGTTAAGTCCTTAAATAAAATAGTGAACATACTCGACAACTTGTCTTTTAGTAGTAAGTAAACAAACAAAGGCTCCTTATAAGTCTGCTGAAATATGCAGTAACATATTGTGTCATTTATCATTCTATTATTTTGTCAACATTATTAATGACAAGTGGTAGAAAATTAATTATTAATCTACTTGTTCATTTACTGTTAATATCTGCTTACTTTCTCCTTTAACATGTTCTATCTACACTTCTGTTAAAATGTAATAATCACTTTTTCTTCTGGTGTTTGATACTTTACATTAGTTTTGGATGATACCACAAATTTGGGTATCAATCCAATACCAAGTCGTTACAGGATCATACATTGGTCATAGACGGTATCGTACAGAAAATGATTCATTAGTATCGCGGTACTATACTAATACCGGTATACCGTACAACCCTAGTGTCTACTATTTGTGACAATGGAGGAGACAATGAAACGGTAAGTAAAAACATTAGGTTAGAAATGTGTGAATGATAAGTTAGTAAAGTTAGCATGAATTGTTGTGTAGCTAGCTTAGCCTTCTACTGTGCGACAATAGCGTCAACGTCCTCCGGCAAAATAAAGAATGATTTTCCTAAAAATTACTTTTAATTGGATCAGTGTCTAATCTGTTTGACAATGGACCATTACGTTCTCGCTATTGCATTTGGGGTGTTTTGTTGTGGTGAAATTCAAGAAAAAACGAGATTGCTGGTGGCGATCACTGGTGTCCATATTCCATACGGTCTTAGCAAAACAAAAAAGTAAGGAGGGCTTCATTTGCATCAAACAACTTTGCCTATCAAAACAAAACGTTTTTAGAGGCAGCCAAAAAGTGGCTTGAACAAAGGTCTTTACAGCAAAATCTATGCAAAATTTTGACCAAAGAACCATCTTTACATGTTATATAGACCAAAATGAAGGGTTGGAAAAACCGGGAAAAAAATCATATGAGCCCTTTAGAAGTAAACATCATCTATGAAAATGCCACACCTACTGAATGGATATTCTGTATGTGTTCATTAAAGAGGATTCTGATAACATTTGATCAATTTACGATGTAACGTGTGTGTGTGTGTGTGTGTGTGTGGGTGTGTGTGTGTGTGACACACATACACACGCAAGGAATGTGTGTGTGACATCACTTTCACTATACGTGCATGTGTGGGAACCAACTCTGCACCAATTTAACGGCTGTCTGCACGCATCACTAATGACTAGTGCGTGACCTCCGGCATGTGTTTGTGTTGTTGTTGTTGTGTATAAATGTGTGTGTGTGTGTATGTGTGTGTGAGAGAGAGAGGGAGCACAAGAGAGAAAGAGAGAGAGAGAGAGAGAGAGAGAGAGAGAGAGAGTGCACGCCAAGCTGCAAATTAAGAGCTTATCTTGGACCAACAGGAGACTTTATTAGGTTGTGAGGAAAAAAAGACCATTTATTTTAATACAGTGTAACACATCGCTCACCGAGTGTATGCATGCTTGTGTGAAACTTAAACTTTCTCATCACACTATTGTTGTTCCCTTTCTTAACCTGACCAAAAAGAGAATAATTAAAAAAAAAAAAAAAGGGCAACTATAACTATAAAAAGTCTTGAAATATTGAACTGAATGACAAAAATTCTAACCACCGAGTAACAACTGCTCACATTAGTAGTTTAAAAGGAAAGATTACAATAAAATTGAAATAAAATTGTAGTTAGCCCAAAAATGATGTGTCCATGGCACACACAGAAACACAATACATATGCCCGTGGGCCACTGCGCACATACAGTCGCCATCAAAAGTTGACATACACTTGTAAAGAACATAATGTCATGGCTGTCTTGAGTTGCCAATAATTTCTACAACTCTTATTTTTTTGTGATAGAGTGATTGGAGCACATACTTGTTGGTCACAAAAAACATTCATGAAGTTTGGTTCTTTTATGAATTTATTATGATTATGAGATAGGCTCCAGCGCCCCCCGCAGCCCCGAAGGGAATAAGCGGTGGGAAATGGATGGATGGATTATGGGTCTACTGAAAATGTGAGCAAATCTGCTGGGTCAAAAGTATACATACAGCAATGTTAATATTTGGTTACATGTCCCTTGGCAAGTTTCACTGCAATAACACACTTTTGGTAGCCATCCACAAGCTTCTGGCAAGCGTTTGGTTGAATTTTTGACCACTCCTCTTGACAAAATTGGTGCAGTTCAGCTAAATTTATTCTGACATGGACTTGTTTCTTCAGCATTGTCCACACGTTTAAGTCAGGACTTTGGGAAGGTCATTCTAAAACCTTCGTTCTAGCCTGATTTAGCCATTCCTTTACCACTTTGGGTCATTGTCCTGTTGGAACACCCAACTGCGCCCAATACCCAACCTCTGGGGCTAATGATTTTAGGTTGTCCTGAAGAATTTGAAGGTAATCCTCCTTTTTCACTGTCCCATTTACTCTCTGTAAAGCACCAGTTCCATTGGCAGCAAAACAGGCCCAGAGCATAATACTACCACCACCAGGCTTGACGGTAGGTATGGTGTTCCTGGGATTAAAGGCCTCACCTTTTCTCCTCCATAACATATTGTTGGGTATTGTGGCCAAACAGCTCAACATTTGTTTCATCTGACCAAAGAACTTTCATCCAGAAGGTCTTATCTTTGTCCATGTGATGTCAGCAGTTGTTGACCCAGCAGATTTGGTCACATTATCAGTAGACCCATAATAAATTAATAAAAGAACCAAACTTCATGAATGTTTTTTGTGACCAACAAGTATGTGCTCCAATCACTCTATCACAAAAAAATAAGAGTTGTAGAAAGTATTGGAAACTCAAGACAGCCATGACATTATGTTCTTTACAAGTGTATGTCAACTTTTGATGGCGACTGTACGTACACAAACACAGTCCAGTTCGGAAGTTGGCGCCCTTGATGCAGTTGAGTAACCGTGTAACAATCGCCTTCACACTCTGTACAACAAGAGTTCCTGCACACACTTTATTGTAAAACATCATCCTCACAGACTGGTTTCATGCACTTTACTGACAAAAATGGCAGCATTAAAACAAGTTTTCCCTCTTCAAATAAATCCCCGGCGAAGAGAAATTACAAGGACATTTAGAGCGACCCCAGGCTACATCTTTTTTTTTTTTTTCTCCACATGAAATGAAAATGTGACGTTAGAAGGCTGGCAGATACGCCGTAGATGTTCTATCTCCTCAGAGGAAAACCTTATTAAAGAGATATTTATCATCAAAGAGTGCCGGCGATAGCAGAACGTATCAAATATATGTGTGCATGTGTAAAATATACGACTTATCTAAAATGAGGAACATTTCACAGGGTCGGGAATGCATACTCTTATCGCTCAACATTTTCTCCAAACATGTTTACGCTGGAGGTGAAATGAATTGATTGCATGACTTTATGTAAGCGCCACATAGGAATGTTTGCTTTTTGTGTACAATATATAGTTTGTCATTATACAAAACACACATAAGCTGGATAGTGATTATAAAACGAAAACAGGTGGTCTTCCTTTAAATCAGACTTGTTTTTTTATAGAAAACAGAAGAAAATGGCATCCAGCTACAATTTTCCTGAGATTTCCATGAGGGGAATATATTGTAAAGATTTTTATGTTTGAGGTATTTTGGGTAGAATAAAACCAACATACTGTATATTTGAACATTCATTCTTTGAAATAGCTAAAATACTTAATCCACTACAACCAGATGTGGATACCATTTTTGGTAGCAGTAGGCAGATGACTAAAGCAATAATGGTGGAATTTGCCAAAATGCATATTGATTGACAGGCTATACAGCTTATGGGAGACAAATCCCATCATTTCTATTTTTACAGACAAAAATGAAACCTGAAGATAGAAGCATACCTATTTTGGAACATGGACACTTGCTTATGTTCCATGGCTGACACGTAGTGTCTTTACTATGTGTAGGGTATGGATACATACTACAGATGTCCGACAATGGCTTTTTTGCCGATATCCAATATTCCGATATTGTCCAACTCTTAATTACCGATTCCGATATTAACCGATACCGATATATACAGTTGTGGAATTAACACAGATTGAGGTGGGCAGGGTTGAGGTGGGGGATAGTGGGTAGCGGGGGGTGTATATTGTAGCGTCCCGGAAGAGTTAGTGCTGCAAGGGGTTCTGGGTATTTGTTCTGTTGTGTTTATGTTGTGTTACGGTGCGGATGTTCTCCCAAAATGTGTTTGTCATTCTTGTTTGGTGTGGGTTCACAGTGTGGCGCATATTTGTAACAGTATTAAAGTTGTTTATACGGCCACCCTCAGTGTGACCTGTATGGCTGTTGACCAAGTATGTCTTGCATTCACTTGTGTGTGTGAAAAGCCGTAGATATATTATGTGACTGGGCCGGCACGCAAAGGCAGTGCCTTTAAGGTTTATTGGCGCTCTGTACTTCTCCCGAAGTCCGTCTACCACCCCGTGCAGCGGCGTTTTAAAAAGTCATAAATTTTACTTTTTGAAACCGATACCGATAATTTCCGATATTACATTTTAAAGCATTTATGGGCCGATAATATCGGACATCTCTAATACATACCTTTGATATTTGCATGTATGTACTTGGTAATCAATACTGGTAGTAAATGGTACCAATTGTTGGCACATTTGGGTGAGTTCATGTGGTAATACATGTTAATTTGTGTAACAACTATCCATCCATCCATTTTCTATCGCTTGTCCCTTTTGGGGTCGCGGGGCTGGAGCCTATCTACATCTAATTTATTTATCTGACATTTAACTGTGAGCTGATAATAATACCTGTGCTTTCCAGTTGTTAGATTTGTTTTCTTACACTTCTGAGTCTCATTTGCAAGTATGTATTCATTTCAGTTTGTCCTAGCTATGTTGCCGTAGT
The DNA here is from genome assembly GCF_033978785.1 of Entelurus aequoreus. NCBI lineage: Eukaryota > Metazoa > Chordata > Actinopteri > Syngnathiformes > Syngnathidae > Entelurus > Entelurus aequoreus. The sequence continues at coordinate 45,776,242 of NC_084746.1, read as the reverse complement.
CAGAAATAAGTCTTTGCTATTACTTTGTAAGTTGAATGTGTCAGTCTTCTCCTACAAAGTGTTTATATTTTAAGTATTGTACTTATTACACACCAGCTGTTTGAGTGTAACATGCATCTTAGAACTTTTAATTACCAAATTTGGAGGTGTTGAAATTGGCATGTAAAAACACTAATGCTAATCAGTAGCACGTCTATGGTATATCCCAGTGGTTCTCAAATGGGGATACGCGTACCCCTGGGGGTACTTGAAGGTATGCCAAGGGGTATGTGAGATTTTTTTTAAATATTCTAAAAATAGCAACAATTCAAATATCCTTTATAAATATATTTATTGAATAATACTTCAACAAAATATGAATGTAAGTTCATAATCTGAACATCAAATCAAGTAGGCTATTCCATTCATTACAATGCAATATTCAGTGTTGAAAGCTAGATTTTTTTTGTGGACATGTTCCATAAATATTGATGTTAAAGATTTATTTTTTTTTGAAGAAATGTTTAGAGTTAAATTCATCAATCCAGATGGATCTCTATTACAATCCCCAAAGAGGGCACTTTAAGTTGATGATTACTTCTATGTGTAGAAATCTTTATTTATAATTGAATCACTTGTTTATTTTTCAACAAGTTTTTAGTTATTTTTATCTTTTTTTCCAAATAGTTCAAGAAAGACCACAACAAATGAGCAATATTTTGCACTGTTATACAATTTAATAAATCAGAAACTGATGACATAGTGCCGTATTTTACTTCTTTATCTTTTTTTTTTCAACCAAAAATGCTTTGCTCTGATTAGGGGGTACTTGAATTTAAAAAAAATTCACAGGGGGTACATCACTGAAAAAAGGTTGAGAACCACTGGTATATCCAATGTAGCATTGGGTATTGAAATTTACGTTACCTAGGGGCAGTTGCAATAAATACGCCTATTTGCCCACCATGAGCCTGAGGAGGCGCTGAGTCTTTTGAAATTGTCTTAAAAACTAACATCACAGCTATTTTTTTTTTCAGATCGGTTTAAAATAAACTTTATAAACTGTACATAGATTTACCGTACAACATTAAGCATAAAAAAGCAACATTTATCTCAGCATTTATCTCTTTATGGTCAGACGTCAGTAATACTGTTCGCACGACATAATTGGATGATTACTTTATCGTACCTTATCTTTTGTTCCCTCAAACCAAGTAGCTATGTCGCCATCTTTTTGGTCGAAGCTTTGCAGATATTTCAACATCATATTTATTGGTATATGTTGACAAAACAGTCCCATGGAAAATGTCGTGGACAAATGAACTAAAAATAAAGTATTTATTTTATATGAATCAGAGCAGGCGGGAGGGCATGAAACGAGAAGGAATGACACTGAAGGCTCCAGCCATAACAGAGGAGGCTGGTCAACAACTAGAAAGGCCCACATAAGTATGTCCACCACACTTTAACGTCACACTGTTAAAAAAAAAGACTTCAAAAGTGCATGCAAGCTCATGCCCAAATGCATGAACCTTATAATTTGACCCTTTGATATTGTTTTACACAAGTTTCAAACATTGTAACACTTTAAGTCAGAGAAGAGGAAAATGATCATGATTCCCCTTTAAGAATGTCAAAGGACCAAACAGACGATTCTTCTCTGAGCCCTGATTTAAAGGGGTCATATTATGATTTTTTTTTTTACATTTAAAACACTTCCTTGTGGTCTACATAATATGTAATGGTGGTTCTTTGGTCAAAAT